>NC_091986.1:71477764-71777764 GCF_044704955.1 Pristiophorus japonicus
CCGGCGAACTGGCAAGAGCTGGAGGCCAAGGTCGCCGCTCGCCAAGGGCGCTGGACAGGACTGCTCCGAGTGCTGTCCTACAGGGGTCGAGCACGAGTCATAAACCAGCTGGTGGCCGCCATGCTGTGGTACCGGCTGGTCACTTTGACCCCTCCCCCTCGTTGGTCACCAAGATACAGAAGAAGCTGGTGGACTTCTTCTGGAACAACAGGAAGCACTGGGTCTCTGCCGCGGTCTTGAGTCTCCCGTTTGTGGGAGGGAGGTCAGTCGTTGGTGTGCGTCAGCGCCCAGCTCGCGACTTTCTGTCTTCAGACCCTGCAGAGATACCTTTACGTCGAGCCCCCTCCCAGGTGGCGTGCTCTGGTGACGTATTTCCTCCGCCAACAGCACGGCCTCAACTACGACACGCAGCTCCTGTTTGTGAGCTTGGGGGACGTCAGGACCGCCGTCCAGGAGCTGCCTGTCTTTTACAAGGAACTCACCAGGGTCTGGAACAAAGTCTCCACCAAGCGCAGCTCTCCGCCGGCTGGAGTGGCGGCTGTCTGCAGGAGCCGCTGCTCGGGAATCCGTACCTCCACGACCGAGGTTTTAGGCGGCAGTCGGGCGAGAGGGCTGTGGCTGGTGAGGTGACCAGGTTCAGGGACCTGCTCGATGGCGGAGGATCGGGCTGGATGGCGCCAGACACGCTGGCGCGGCGCCTAAATTCGGCCGACGTCCGCCGCGCGGCAGATGCCATCGAGTCGCTAAAAACAGCTCTGGGCCCTGACTCCGTTAGGTGCATCGAGGAGGCTCAAGCACGTGGGGAGATCCCGTCCAAACTGACCTCCGTCCGGACGGCATTCCTCATCGGCGCCAAACCCCGGAACCTCCCTCGGGAGCCGGCGCCTCACAACTTGAGCCGCCTCGGAAAAATCCACTCCGTGCCTTTCAGTTCTGCGCGGAGGGGTTTCCTGTACGGGCTGCTCCTGCACACTCTCAACTTTGCCATCCTCGCCTGCCGTCCGGACACGCCATGGCGTACCTTCTTGCCGTCCGGAGGAGGCGGGGGTCCCCGATGGAGGGCACTCTGCGCGGGAGTCCTCCCACTATTTATCGGGGACTTGGCCTGGAGGGTGGTGCACAGAGCAGTGCCGTGCAATAAATTTTTAAGCCAGTTCACGGGCTCCCAGGCCGCCTGCAATTTCTGCGGTCTGGAAGAGTCCTTGTTCCATGTTTTTATTGAATGCACGAGGTTGCATCCCCTGTTTTATTATTTAAAGGGGCTGCTCCTGAAATTCTGGCTGCACTTCAGTCCCACACTCCTGATCTTTGGGCACCCTGTGCGGAGGGGAGCGGGTAGGTCCGAGGGCCTCCTCGTAGGACTGCTCCTGGGCACGGCCAAGGGTGCCATCAGCCGGTCCAGGTAGCGGGCGGTCGAGGGGGTTGTTCAGCCTGACTGCCTGCCTCTCTTCCGCGCGTACATCCGCGCCAGGGTGTCCTTGGAGATGGAGCACGTGGTGTCCACCGGTACGCTCGCGGCCTTCCGCGAGAGGTGGGCGCCAGAGGGACTGTAGTGCATCGTTACCCCCGGCAACCAAATTTTAATTTGATTTTATTTATTTTACAGTTTGATTTGTTTTGATTGCCTGTTTTAGTGTCCCCCTCCCCTTTTATAGGGGATACTTGTAGAATTTATGATTTTATGGCCCAAAATCTTTTTTTAAAAAAGTCCAAAAAAAAGTTTTTAAAAAAAGGGCAATTTGAAAAATGTTTAGACTGTCCCCCAGAATGGGGGGCATTTGATTTAATGTTTATTTCGTTATCCAACTAAAAAGAGTTCTGTGGACAAGGGTGGAGCTGTTGGAGGCGTGGCCTGATCATTTGGAGCCTGGAGCAGTGAGGGAAGGAGCTCCCTGCTGCAGCTCCTGCCTGAAGGACTGGAGAGAACTCTGAGACCAGCCCAGGAAGAAGAGGAAGGGGCTTACTTCATTACAATCCATCCAGAGGGAGAGGAGGAGAGCAGAAAATTCAACAACTTTATTACTTATCCAGAAAGTTGGAGAGAGTGGGGAAGAACAACCTGTGCGGAAGGAGGGAGACTCTACAACATTCTACAGGTGGGTGTACTGGTGCATTCCCCTAAAGACATTGTTTTATTGGTGGGTGGAGAATAGAAGATTTCTTCGAGGCCCAGAACATCGCGGGGGGTTGTGTATGTGTGGAAGTGTGTGTGGGGGTCTTGCTTACAGCTAGGCCCCACACACCACTGAAGCACCCCTCCCCCATTGCCTAGCCTGGGATAGCTGGAGCTACCTGGCTGAAGAATCATTAATCACCCTATTTAACATCATTGGGAGTGTGTGCCTGTGTGGCTCCAGCTGCCCCAGGTGAAGACATCGTCTCCCCCCACCCGAAGACCATCCGATAAGACTGTGTCTTGTTTTTCCATCATCTGAGGAGTGCACCCCAGAAAAACACCCACCCATCGCTATGAGGGGAGACCTGCCCTCACAGCTTCCCTCTTTCCCACCCCCCGCACTCTCACTCTGTCACTCTCTCTGGCTCTCACCTCTCTCTCTGAGAGCCCCTTTCCTCCTTAATTAAAATTAAATTAAGACAACTGAGCAGAGGGAGGAAGGCCTCTCCCCAATCGTTAAATAGGGGAGAGGTGTGCACCACGAAGAGCTCCCTCTGCTCAAACACCAACGAGGCCAATTTAAGACCATTAAGGCCTGTGACTTTGGGGTGGATGTAGCCCTTAAAGGGACCCCGTCATGGCGACCCCATCCACGCCGGTGGCAGGGCCAGCTAAGACGTACGCGCAGGCGGCGTCCACATCCACGGCGCCTCCTGCACCTCCTGCTGCCCTGCCACCATTTAAAATATTACGAAAAAACACGGGGTCAAGAGCTACACTCACCCCACAATGAGCACTGAGGAGTGCGTGCGGGCGATGGCTGGGGTAGTCGGCCCCTCGGCCATTGTCGCAGCCTCCAAAATGTCCGGGAAGGCGGTGTTCTTCCTGTGGTCAGAGCGGGTGGTGTCCCTGGCCCTTGAAAAGAGGCTCATGGTGGGCGGGATGTTCCTGCCGGTGGACCCTCTCGAGGCCACCGCGCAGAGGGTCATCCTTTCCAATGTCCCACCCTTTGTTCCCGCTGAGCTCCTCCTCCCTCACCTACACCAACTGGGGAGGTAAGGTCTGGGATAAATCCCATACCGCTCGACCTCCGGGAGAACAGCCTGCGCCACGTGTTCTCTTTCCACCGACAGCTCTTTGTCCGGCTGGCGCGGGAGGAGACGACAGAGGGCAGTTTTAATGTGGCGCACAAGGGGACTGCCTACCGCGTCTTTTGGACGTCTTACTGCGTGCGGTGCCATGCCTGTAGGGAGGTGGGGCACGTTCGCAAGAACTGCCCTGCCTCCAAGACCGCCAAACCACCGAAGGTGGCCAAGGCTGGCGCCGCCACCACCCCTCCCCCAATTGCGTCCACGTACCAGGAGCCTTAGGTGCGCGGGCATCGTCGGAGGCCTTTGTTTTCACGGCCTCCGGCGGGGGGGAGGGAGAGCGTCCGGTCGGAAAGAAGGCGCGGAGGAAGGCGAAACACCTCGAGCCGGGTCCCCTCAGTGCGCCAGACAATTTGTTTACCGCGCTCAGCCCAACCCTGTCACCGTCGAGCGCGGGGTGCCCTGAGCCCGTGCTCGAGCCCTTGACCAATACCGCAGAGGGGCTTGGGCGCGGGCAAGAAAAGAAAAAGGGGGGAGTGGAGCGGGAGGCCTTGGCAGACATGGAGGTCTCCCTGCCTCCGCGCCCCCCCAGGAACAAAAGGAGGCGCCGCTCCAATGAGGCGGTGGGGGAACAACATCCCTCTGCGGAGGAATCGGTGCCCGCCGCGTGTCCCGCGTCCCCCACCAGCGCCCCCAAACTGCGCCGTAGGCGAGAGGAGTCTGTCCCTGGGGAGGGTGGGGCAGTTGAGGCTGCCCAGCCTCTGCCTCCCGGTGATGGCGTGGAAGATATGCCTGTCGTGGTGGGCGTGGGGCCAGCGGAGGAATGCGTTGCCGCCAGGTCGAGCGTCCCGGGGACTGAGGCGGGCATGGCCGAAAAGGCCGAACCTGAGCCCGCCCAGCTATTAACCAACTTCCCCCGGGAGTTGCTCGACCTGGAAGAAATACAAAGTGTTAACAATTTTAATGATTCTGTACACGCTGGGTCGGGGGGTGGGGGCGGGGAGGGGGAAGAACTCCAACCCTCGCCCCCTACTTTGGAGCTGGGGGACTTGGAGGACCCGGAGAATTTTTTAAACCAGGTCTCTCCGTGTTCCCCGGTTCCTGGGGCGCAGGAGGAACCCCTTCCGCTGTCGCTTCCTGACCCAGCACCGCTTTTAAAAGAGCCCAGTGGGGACTCCTCTGCCGATGATCCTGGGGGTGGGATCAGGGCAGAGCCAGGGTCGGATGGTGCGGCCGGGCCGTTTGCCATACCTCGTGCGGTCGACGGGCCGGTTGCTGGCGGCGACCTCCCGGAGGGGGACGGGGACTCGCTGGAGGATGCGGGAGAAGATCTAGAGTCCATCGCCAGTGAGGCGGTGGATCTCCTCGTGCCCGCCACTGAGTCCCCCTCATTCCTGTAAAGGAACTCCGGGACTTTTTGGCCCAGAGCTCGGCGCAACCGAGCCCATTTGGCCCTGGAAAGATGGTCCGAGCCGGTGCTGCTCATCGCGTCCGTCCGTGCCGCCGCTAAAACCATGGCCGCGGGCGGGCCCTTATCAAAGGCACAAGGCCTTGAGCTGCGCCGGCTCAAAAGATTCCTCGCTGGGCTGCTGAGGGAGTGGAGGTTAACAAACGACTCCACTACCCCCCCCACAATAGGTTAGGTAGAGGTTTCACTATGATCTAGTCATGAAGATAACCATAGCCAGCCTCAACATCAACGGCGGCAGAGAGGCACGCCGTAGATTTAACAATTTTTCGCTCCTGCGGGAGGGGAAATATGCGGTGTGCTTCCTGCAAGAAACTCACACCGTTCCGGGAGACGAAGCCACATGGCTCCTGGAATGGCAAGGAGAGGTCCGCATGAGCCACCTCACCGCCACTTCTTGTGGGGTGGCCATTTTGCTGGCCCCGCATTTTCAGCCAGAGATCTTGGGGGTCGAGGAGTCCGTGCCAGGCCGCTTGCTGCATGTCGCGGTCCACCTGGGGGACGTGCCGCTCTATCTCGTGAACGTGTACGCCACTCAGCCCGGCCCGCAGCAAACACGCTTCTTCGAAGAAGTGTCCGCTTTTCTTGGCTCCGTCGACGTCGGCGACTGCATTGTCCTCGGGGGGGAATTTAACTGCACCCTCAAGGCGAGGGACCGCTCCGGTGCCCCGCAGAGCATGACGGCGATGGAGAAGTTGAGGGACCTGGTCGGGTCCTTCGACTTGGTGGACGTCTGGCGAAATCTCCACCCCGACTCCAGCGCCTTTACTTGGGTGAGGCTGTAATAGGATGGTCCAGAATCGACCGCCTTTACGTGTCTCGGGCGTACGTTTCCTGCGTCCCGGCAGCATCCATGCGGCCGGTGCCGTGTTTGGACCACCACCTGATGTGGGCGGAGCTCGCTTCGCTCCGCGCGGGGACGGGGTCCGCGTACTGGCACTTTAACAACCGGCTGCTGGAGGACGTGCGGTTCCAGGACGTGTTCCGTCGTTTCTGGGCCGACTGGAGAAGGAAGCAGGGGGGCTTCCCCTCCTTGAGGCTATGGTGGGATGTGGGCAAGGCTCACGTCCGCGTCTTCTGTCAAGCGTACGCGAGGGGGTCGACCAAGAGGCGGGCAGCCAGGGTCGGGCGCCTAGAAAAAGAGGTGCTCGACCTGGAGTCCCGTCTCGGTCAAGTCGTCGAGGACCCGGCCCTGCGTACGGTGTACGAAGTGAAGAAGGCCGTGCTGAAGGACCTGCATTTCGTCAGGTCCCGAGGTGCGTTCGTGAGGTTCTGGACCGCGGCTTCCCCTTCTTCTACTCGCTGGAAAAAAGAGAGTGTCCATAAGCAGCTCTTGACGCTGCTGGCCGACGACGGCTCTCTCGTCTCAGATCCGGAGGGCTTCAACAACAGGACCCGTGAATATTACGGGGCTTTGTTCTCTCCGGAGCCGTCCAGCGAGGAAGCGGGTAGAGTTTTGTGGGAGGACCTGCCGAAGGTCAGCCCGGAGGGCGCCGAAAATCTGGAAGCTCCGCTAAGCCTGGCAGAGCTGACCGGCGCCCTCGACCGGCTCTCGAGAGGAAAAGCCCCGGGGCTGGACTGGCTGACCGTGGAGTTCCACAGGGCATTCTGGGACGTCTTGGGGGGTGACTATGCGAGGTCCTGGGGGAAAGTCTGGCAACCGGGGAGATGCCCCTCTCTTGGCGCAGGGCAGTCATCATCCTGGTGCCTAAGAAGGGCGATCTTCGCCTCCTTAAGAACTGGCGCCCAGTCTCCCTCCTCAGCACGGACTACAAAATCTTCGCCAGGGCGATGTCTGCTCGCCTTGGCGGCATGCTGGACCACATGATCCACCCCGACCAGTCCTACATGGTCCCGGGCCGGACATTCCACGATAACATCCATCTGGTCCGTGACCTCATCCATCATTCCCAGGAGGCTGGTCTGTCAGTCGCCTTCCTATCTCTCGACCAAGAGAAGGCATTTGACAGGGTGGATCATGACTATCTGTTCGGGACTCTGCGCGCTTTCGGGTTCGGGACGCATTTCGTCGCCCGGATCCGACTTTTGTACGCCGCCGAGGATTGTCTGATTAAGGTTAACGGGTCCTTGACGGCGCCCCTTTGCTTTGGGAGAGGGGTGCGCCAGGGATGCCCCATGTCCGGCCAGTTATATGCCATCTGCGTGGAGCCTTTCCTGCGCCTCCTGCGGACGAGGTTGACGGGACTGGCTCTGCAAGGGCCGGGCGTGGAGGTCGTCCGCTCAGCTTACGCCGATGACGTGCTCCTCGCGGTAGAGGATCCCGCTGACCTGCGGAGGATGCGTGAGTGCCAGGAGATTTACTCGGCCGCATCCTCCACCAGGATCAACTGGGAGAAATGTTCCGGACTCCTGGTGGGTCAGTGGCGGGTGCACTCCCTGCCGGAGGAGCTCAGGCCTTTTGCCTGGAGCACGACCTATCTCCTCTATCTGGGAGTCTACCTTAGCCCCGACGAGGAAGCCTGGCTGGCGAACTGGCAGGAGCTGGAGACCAAGGTCGCCGCTCGCCTAGGGCGCTGGACAGGACTGCTCCAAGTGCTGTCCTACAGGGGTCGAGCGCTAGTCATAAACCAACTGGTGGCTGCCATGCTGTGGTACCAGCTGATCACTTTGACCCCTCCCCCTGCGTTTGTCACCAAGATACAGAAGAAGCCGGTGGACTTCTTCTGGAACAACAGGAAGCACTGGGTCTCTGCCGCGGTCTTGAGTCTCCCGCTTGGGGAGGGCGGTCAGTCGTTGGTGTGCATCAGCGCCCAGCTCGCGACTTTCCGTCTTCAGACCCTGCAGAGATACCTTTACGTCGAGCCCCGTCCTAGGTGGCGTGTTCTGGCGACGTATTTTTTCCGCCAGCAGCACGGCCTCAACTATGACACGCAGCTCCTGTTTGTGAGCTTGGGGGGCGTCAGGACCGCCGTCCAGGAGCTGCCTGTCTTTTACAAGGAACTCACCAGGGTATGGAACAAAGTCTCCACCAAGCGCAGCTCTCCACCGGCTGGAGTGATGGCTGTCCTGCAGGAGCCGCTGCTCGGGAATCCATACCTCCATGACTGAGGTTTTAGGTGGCAGTCGAACGAGAGGGCTGTGGCTGGTGAGGTGACCAGGGTCAGGGACCTGCTCGATGGCGGAGGAGCGGGCTGGATGGCGTCAGACACGCTGGCGCGGTGCCTAAACTCGGTCGACGTCTGCCGCGCGGCCGATGCCATCGAGTCGCTAAAAACAGCTCTGGGCCCCGACTCCGTTAGGTACATCGAGGAGGCTCCAGCACGTGGGGAAATCCCGTCCGAACTGACCCCCGTCCGGATGGAATTCCTCATCGACGCCAAACCCCGGAACCTCCCTCGGAAGCCGGCGCCTCACAACTTGAGCCGCCTCGGGGAAATCCCCTCTGTGCCTTTCAGTTCCGCGCGGAGGGGTTTCCTGTACGGGCTGCTCCTGCACACTTTCAATTTTGCCATCCTCGCCTGCCATCCGGACACGCCATGGCGTACCATCTTGCCGTCCGGAGGAGGCGGGGGTCCCCGATGGAGGGCACTCTACGCGGGAGTCCTCCCACGATTTATCGGGAACTTGGCCTGGAGGGTGGTGCACGGAGCAGTGCCGTGCAATAAATTTTTAAGCCGGTTCACGGGCTCCCAGGCCGCCTGCAATTTTTGCGGTCTGGAAGAGTCCGTGTTCCATGTATTTATTGAATGCACGAGATTGCAGCCCCTGTTTTATTATTTAAAGGGTCTGCTCCTGAAATTCTGGCTGCACTTCAGTCCCACACTCCTGATCTTTTGGCACCCTGTGCGGAGGGGAGCGGGTAGGTCTGAGGGCCTCCTCGTAGGACTGCTCCTGGGCACGGCCAAGGGTGCCATCAGCCGGTCCAGGCAGCGGGCGGTCGAGGGGGTCGTTCAGCCTGACTGCCTGCCTCTCTTCTGCGCGTACATCCGTGCCAGGGTGTCCTTGGAGATGGAGCACGAGGTGTCCACCGGTACGCTCGCGGCCTTCCACGAGAGGTGGGTGCCGGAGAGACTGGAGTGCATCGTTACCCCCGGCAACCACATTTTTATTTGATATTATTTATTTTACAGTTTGATTTGTTTTAATTGCCGGTTTTAGTGTCCCGCTCCCCTTTTATAAGGGGCACTTGTAGAATTTACGATTTTATGGCCCCAAATTTTTTTTTTAAAGTAAAAAAAAAGTTTAAAAAAAAAGGGCAGTTTGAAAAATGTTTGGAGTGTCCCCCAGATTGGGGGGCATTTTATTTAATGTTTATTTCGTTATCCAACCAAAAATAGTTCTGTGGTCAAGCACTGCAAGGTCCCTTTGTTCATCTACACTATTAAGTGGCCTATGCTTAATGCGTATACCCTTTCCTTATTATCCTTCCTAAAGTGCATCACCTCATACTTCTCTGAATTAAATTCTAATTGCCTTTGCTCTGCCCATCTGACCAGTAGATTGATATCCTCCTGCAGCCCATGACTTTCCTCTTCAATATTAACCACACAGCCAATTTTAGTGCCATCTGCAAACTTCTTAATCATACTCCCGATATTCAAATCTAAATCGTTGATATATACCACAAAAAGCAAGTGACCCAATACTGAGCTCTGTGGAACCCCACTGGAAACATTCTTCCCATCACAAAAACATCCATCAATGATTACCTTTTGCTTCCTACCTCCGAGCCAATTTTGGATCCAACTTGCCACATTGCCCTGGATCCCATGGGCTTTAACCTTCATGACCAGTCTACTATGTGGGACCTTATCAAAAGCCTTATTAAAGCCCATATATACTACATCGTACGCATGAACCTCATCGACCCTCTTGGTTACCTCTTCAAAAAATTCAATCAAATTAGTCAAACGCGATCTTCCCTTAACAAATCCATGCTGACTGTCCCTAATTAATCCTTGCCTATCCAAATGCAGATGTATCCTGTCTTTCAGGATTTTTTCCAATAAATTTCCCACCACTGAGATTAGGCTGTCAGGCCTGTAATTACTCGGCCTATCCCTTTTTCCCTTCTTAAACAAGGGTACTACATTAGCAGTCCACCAATCCCCCGGCACCATGCCCATATTCAAAGAGGACTGGAAAATGATGGTTAAGGCCTCTGCTATTTTCTCTATTACTTCGTTCAACAGCCTGGGATGCATTTCATCCATGCCTGGCCATTTATCTACTTTCAAAGCTGCTAACCCCCTTAATACTTCCTCTCTCACTATATTTATTTCATCCAGAATATCACACTCCTCCTCTATTGCAGTATCTGCATTAAAGGTAGATACTCAGACTGGCAAAAGGTGGGAAGTGGTGCTCCACAATAGTCAGTGTTGGGATCACTGTTGTTCACCATTTACATAAATTATTTGAATTCGGGAATTGGAAATACAATTTCAAAATTTGTGGACGAAACCAAATTGGGGGATGCAGTTAATACAGAGGAAGATGGTATAAGAAAACAGGAAGACAATGCAGAATGGGTGTGTAATTGACAAATGAGCTTCAATATCATTAAGTGTGAGGTGGTACATTTTCGTAGGAAGAATAAGGGGACCACATACTATTGGAAAGTAAGGCCAGAATTTTCCAGGGGGTCAGTGGGCGCAAATGGTGCCGGGTTGGTGGGAAAATGTTTTTTTCTCAGTAGGTAGGGACCCCGCTTTTAATCCACTGCCATGCACCTTTCCCAATGTTGGATATGTCAACGCTGAGCAGACTTGACTGGAAGCACCTCATTAAAATGATTGGCATCGAGTTGCCAGATGCTTAACAGTGTTTTTTAACTTACCTTTTGCTTTGAACTACATAACCATAGGATTCCCACTATGTGCAGACCATGGCTGTCAAGCTGAGGTGTGAGTTCAGTGGCCAGTGCTCCAGCTGATTGCTTGACAGCTTCAAATAAAACATAGAAATATAGAAACATAGAAACATAGAAAATAGGTGCAGGAGTAGGCCATTCAGCCCTTCAAGCTGACACTGCCATTCAATGAGTTCATGGCTGAACATGCAACTTCAGTACCCCTTTCCTGCTTTCTTGCCATACCCCTTGATCCCCTAGTAGTAAGGACTACATCTAACTCCTTTTTGAATATATTTAATGAATTGGCCTCAACAACTTTCTGTGGTAGAGAATTCCACAGGTTCACCACTCTCTGGGTGAAGAAGTTTCTCCACATCTCAGTCCTAAATGGCTTACCCCTTATCTTTAGACTGTGACCCCTGGTACTGGACTCCCCCAACATTGGGAACATTCTTCCTGCATCTAACCTATCTAAACCCGTCAGAATTTTAAACGTTTCTATGAGATCGCCTCTCATTCTTCTGAACTCCAGTGAGTGCAAGCCCAGTTGATTCAGTCTTTCTTGATATGTCAGTCCTGCTATCCCAGGAATCAGTCTGGTGAACCATCGCTGCACTCCCTCAATAGCAAGAATGTCCTTCCTCAAGTTAGGAGACCAAAACTGTACACAATACTCCAGGTGGGGCCTCACCAAGGCCCTGTACAACTGTAGTAACACCTCCCTGCCCCTGTACTCAAATCCCCTCGCTATGAAGGCCAACATGCCATTTGCTTTCTTAACCGCCTGCTGTACCTGCATGCCAACCATCAATGATTGATGTACCATGACACCCAGGTCTCGTTGCACCTCCCCTTTTCCTAATCTGTTACCATTCAGATAATAGTCTGTCTCTCATTTATCCACATTATACTTCATCTGCCATGCCTTTGCCCACTCACCTAACCTATCCAAGTCACTCTGCAGCCTCATAGCATCCTCCTCGCAGCTCACACTGCCACCTAACTTAGTGTCATCCGCAAATTTGGAGATACTGCATTTAATCCTCTCGTCTAAATCATTAATGTACAATGTAAACAGCTGGGGCCCCAGCACAAAACCTTGCGGTACCACACTAGTCACTGCCTGCCATTCTGAAAAGAACTCATTTACTCCTACTCTTTGCTTCCTGTCTGCCATCCAGTTCTCAATCCACGTCGGCACACTACACCCAATCCTATGTGCTTTAACTTTGCACACTAATCTCTTGTGTGGGACCTTGTCGAAAGCCTTCTGAAAGTCCAAATATACCACATCAACTGGTTCTCCCTTGTCCACTCTACTGGAAACATCCTCAAAAAATTCCAGAAGATTTGTCAAGCATGATTTCCCTTTCACAAACCCATGCTGACTTGGACCTATCATGCCACGTCTTTCCAAATGCGCTGCTATGACATTCTTAATAATTGATTCCTTCATTTTACCAACTAACTATGTCATGCTGACCGGTCTATAATTCCCTGTTTCCTCTCTCCCTCCTTTTTTAAAAAGTGGTGTTACATTGGCTACTCTCCACTCCATAGGAACTGATCCAGAGCCAATGGAATGTTGGAAAATGACTGTCAATGCATCCGCTATTTACAAGGCACCTCCTTAAGTACTCTGGGATACAGACCATCAGGCCCTGGTGATTTATCGGCCTTCAATCCCATCAATTTCCCCAACACAATTTCCTGACCAATAAGGATCTCCCTCAGTTCCTCCTTCTTACTGTACCCTGTGACCCCTTTTATATCTGGAAGGTTGTTTGTGTCCTAATTAGTGAATACCGAACCAAAGTACTTGTTCAATTGGTCTGCCATTTCTTTGTTCCCCATTATGACTTCCCCTGATTCTGACTGCAGGGGACCTATGTTTGTCCTTACTAACCTTTTCCTCTTTACATTTCTATAGAAGCTTTTGCAGTCCATCTTAATGTTCCCTGCAAGCTTCCTCTTGTACTCTATTTTCCCTGCCCTAGTCAAAACCTTTGTCCTCCTCTGCTGAGTTCTAAATTTCTCCCAGTCCCTGGGTTCGCTGCTATTTCTGGCCAATTTGTATGCCACTTCCTTGACTTTAATACTATCCCTGATTTCCCTTGATATCCACAGTTGAGCCACCTTCCCTTTTTTATTTTTACGTCAGACAGGGATGTACAATTGTTGTAGTTCATTCATGCGGTCTCTAAATGTCTGCCATTGCCCATCCACTGTCAACCCCTTAAGTATCATTCGCCAAACTATCCTAGCCAATTCACGCCTCATACCTTCAAAGTTAGCCTTCTTTAAGTTCTGGACCATGGTCTCTGAATTAACTGTTTCATTCTCCATCCTAATGTAGAATTCCACCATATTATGGTTACTCTTCCCCAAGGGGCCTCGCACAATGAGATTGCTAATTAATCCTCTCTCATTACACAACATCCAGTCTAAGATGGCCTCCCCCCTAGTTGGTTCCTCGACATATTGGTCTAGAAAACCATCCCTTATGCACTCCAGGAAATCCTCCTCCACCATTCAGTATAAGCTCCCACCTGATTGATATTCACTTTCCTCCGGCAGAAGCTTTTTTTCACTCCATTTCCAGCACACATACTGCAGGCTTCCACTTTTCACTCTCCATCCACTCTTACCTCAATTGAAGAAATCTTTCATCATTGACAGATTGCTTCTATCATCTCTACTTTACCTGCGATCTATTCCATCAACATGGTTGCCCTTTATACTCTCTCAGCTTGCACCTCAGAATCCCACCACGAAAAGTCCCCAACACCAGCAGTGTCAGTGATAGAATTGATAAGCAGAGAAGTTATATTAAACTTGTATAGAACCTTGTTAAGACCTTGGGTAGGCACTTGGGTGTTTTATGAAATGTTCATGTAAAGTTTCTGTTATTATGGTGTAAAACATTGAAACATTTATATTCAACACTTCGTGTACTTGGACATATTTGTGTGCACCGTTGGAAGTGGCTTAGTGAGTTGCAGTGAATGGTGAGACATAATGATACACCCTGCAATGGTGATGAGTGTGAAAGGAATGGCTTGGGCATTGTAGGGATGCTTTATGATGCTCGTGTGGAGTGGTGCCAACCTGGCACATTACTTGGTAGCCAGGGTGCACAGCATCAAGTGAGGTAAATCTGGGCATGATGAAGCTATCCCTATCCCCTAGGCAGCAATGTGGTCAGGTGCTGATGGCCTCTGTCCTGTGCAGCATCAGATGATTGCAGAGAATATTGGTGGTGTTGTTGTTGGTGCTGCTGGTGTGTCTGGTGGTGTTGGTATTGGGGCTGATCGTGGTGGGATTCTGAGGACTAAAGTGAGGGAGTATAAAGGGCACCCAGACTGATGGAATAGATGGCAGGTGAAGTAGAGACCACAGAAGCGATCTGTCAATGGTGAGAGAGGTAATGAGGACAGACTGAATAGAGACTTGTGTAAAGGCTTGCAGCATGATGAATCTGTTGTAGAAATGCAGTGTGGCGGATTTGTGGCTGAGGGAAGATATCTTTGTATGGTGGGAGTTTTTACTGTACATTTGAAGCTGTTAAATCATCAGCTGATTCAATGGCCACTGAACAGCTACCTCAGCTTGAGAGACATGGCCCACGACCAGTGTGGATCCCGTGGGCGAGCTGTCAAATACAGAAGATGAGCTGAAATTCATTCTTAAGTGGGTCTAAACAAGTCACTAATTACATGAATTGGGACCCCGCTGTGAACCTGCCACTGTGTGCCGGATCTGCTCAGTGCTGACAGACCTGACATTGGGGAAAGACGCGTGGTCACGGGTTTGCAGCAGGGTCTCGACCTGTTGGAGAAAAAGAACACATTCCCTCCCGACCCACCACCAATTGTGCCTGCTGAACCCCCACAAAATGGACGTGTTTATTTGTAACACCTAAAAGTTCTGATTGGGTCCCCTCGATCATATGACTGATTGCTGATTATCCCCCTTGGAGTTTAATACACATGCAGCAGTATCTCTGGAATATGTAATTAGAACCGTCCTGCCTACATAATCAGTGACTTTGTAAAATGTAATTCGACTCATTCGGACTGCTATTCCAGACAACATAGAGCTCACTCTCACAGGTTAGGACCTTCTACTACCCCCCCAAATAAGTTCCTGCACCACCCCCCTCGCCCAAGTTCATGACCGAATCCCCCACCTCCTCGCCCAAGTTCAGGACCTAATCCCGCTCACCCCCAGCCCCCAGCTAAAGTTGCTGACTAATTCCCCACCCCAAGTTGCTGACATACTCCTCCCCGAGCCCAGAGTTCCTGATCGAGTAATCACCCTCAAGCCAAGTTTCTGACCTTCTTCCCCCACTACCACCCCTGCCCCCCCCAGGTTTCTGACCTCCTCCCCCAGTCCCTCCCCCACAGATTCATGACCTTCTTCCCTGCTATAGAGGGGGCATTGTTTGTGTGTCACGGATTGTAAACATGCTTATTAGGTATGAAGTTAATAGTGACAGTGTCATGGCTTCTGAATTTCATCCATTCTTGCCATCTGAACTCCCCCACCTTCCACCCCCCACCCCCTCCCCTCGCCTTTCGACCTGTATTACATTCATCCGCCATCCCCATTGTGCTCTCTCTACTCTTTACCCTCTACCCATTACCCATGAGCTTGTGATTTCCTTCCCCCCCCCAACCCACCGCGAAACCCCCTCTCCCTCCAGTTCCACCTCTCACTCTCTGATCCCCCCACTCTCTCTCTGATCACACTCTCCCTCTCTCTCCCCTCTCTCAGGCCCCCCTATCCCTCTCTCTCTCTCTCGCCCCCTGTCTCTCTCTCTTCCCTCTCTCCGACCCCTCTCTCTCCCCTCTCCTTCGCTCTCCCTCTCTCTCCCCCTCTCTCCCTCTCTGCTCTCTCTCCGCTCTCTCCAACCTTTCTCTCCCTTCTCTCGTTCTCCCCTCTTTCTGACCCCTTTCTCTCTCTTCCCTCTCTCCCTCTCTCCCCTCTCTCCCTCTCCCCTCTCTCTCTCCCCTCTCTCTCTCACCTCTCTCCCTCTCTCTCCCCTCTCTCCCTCTCTCTCCCCTCTCTCTGACACCTGTCTCTCTCTCCACTCTCTCTTCCTCTCCCCTCTCTCTTCCTCTCCCCTCTCTCCCTCTCTCTCCCCTTTTTCCAATTCCTCTCTCTCTCCCCTCTCTCCCTCTCACTCCCCTCTCTCAGACATCTCTCACTCTCCTGTCTCTCCAATCTTTCTTACTCTCCCCCTCTCGCCCTCTCCCCTCTCTTCGACCTCTCTCTCTCTCTCCCCTCTCCCCTCTCCCTCCCCCTCTCTCTCCCCTCTCTCTTCTCTCTCCGACCCATCTCTCTCTCTCTCTCCCCTCTCCCCACTCTCTGACCTCTCTCCTATCTCTCTCTTTCTCTCCCATCTCTCTGACCTCTCTCTCTGATCTCCCTCTCTCTCCGATCCCCCTTTCGATCCTCTATTCAGCGTGGGCCACGCTGCAGCCACAACTATGGGATACTGCGCATGCAAGGCTGGCCTCGGTGACATCATGCATGTGCATAAGGGGATCGTGTGCGCATCACAAACAGAGGTGGGGCCGACTGTGCGCATGTGCAGAAGGACACTAAAATGTTGCAGATAATCAATGCGGCGCAAAATCAAGCCCTCTGTGTCCTCATAACTTGCTTTCTCACCTAGCTTTGTATTGTCAGCCAACTTGGATACATTACACTCGGTCCCTTCATACACGTCATTAATATGGATTGTAAATAGCTAAGGTCCAAGCACTGATCCTTGTTTCTCTGTATCTACCCTATCAAATCCTTTTAACATTTTAACTACCTTGATCAGATTACCTCTCAATATTCTATACAAGGAAATACTAGCCAGATTTATGGAACCTGTTCTCATAATTTAGACCTCAAAGCCACGGTGTTAATCTATTGAGTAACTTTCTATCATTATATAGACATTCATGCCTCCTGAGTTGGGCAGGTTGACAATTAACTTAGATTTTGCACCTAGAGTGTTCCAGGTGCATGATACATCCAGGTACTGCAACTCCTGTGAAATTATCTGTTGAATAGGTGGATTTCATGATTAAAATGTTGAGACTGACTACTTGGAGACAAATCTGAAATTTATGGATTATGAAGTAATTAAGTACTCTTTGGCTGCACTGCCAGTTTAACAAGAATTAGCAACTTTTCATTATCTCATAATAACTGTTATTTTAACTATTAATTACTGCTGGTGCCCTGTGCATTTGTAGCATATTGGGTAAGATATTTTCCAGTTCATTATTTAAGTACAAATCCATAAATGTCCCAATATCTAAGACATTGCAGTGACTGCCTGGACATTACATCAATTATCAACAACAACAATTGTTATTAGTTTATTAAAATCATTCCCCAAGAATGTCATTGCGTTTCCAGACTGGGAATAAACATTACATTTGTGTGGCTGAGTGGTTTAGTGCAGCAATATAGTAATGTACGTTGGTGTGAAACAAGCTTTCCAATTATAAGTTGCTGAAATTATCTACATTACTGAGTAGGTTAGCTGATGTTTAAGCTGTGGTAAGAAAGCAGGAGATTGTTCAGATTGCTTACCAAACTGTTTCAGGCTGTTTGGCAAAAGGGATGGGAATCAACACTGTACACAATAACAATTGTGCCTAATGTTTTTTGACCTTACTTCTCTTATACATGAAAGCTATAAGAGGGGGCATTAAATCTTGAAGAGCTTTTAAAATATATCTTTGTACTTCTAAAAATTTAAGTCATGATGGACCAGGCAGTCCTCAGAATCGGACTAAGCCAAGCTTCCAATGCAGTCCTCAGAATCAGACTAGGGTTCCCCATTACAATCCTCAAAAGTGGACCAAGCAGAGCTCCCAATACAATCCTCATAATCAGATCAAGTAGAGCCCGGCAGTACAATCCTCAGAATCGGATCAGGTGTACTGAAGCACAGTGTGATGCTCGAAATTGTTGGAGGTGTTGTCTCCAATTGCTCCATCCTCCTCATTTGCAAACATTCCCACTCAATGTGTCCACTGATGGATAATCTTGACAATCTCCTTTCTGTTTCGCTCACTCCTCCTATTGCTGACCCCTTAAATTCTACCAGTGGATCAACAATCACCATCCTGCTCCACATCTCCCTCCAGAATGTTTGTTAGTTTGTGAACAAGGTTCTTGCCATACATTACCTTATTGTGGATAACGGCATCATTGATATCATGACCTTGAGGAAAACCTGGTTCATGGGTAACGCCACATTGCCCCTTAGTGAAGCTGCCCCACTTGGGTATACCTTCCACCACCTGCTCCGCCCAAACTGCCATAGTAGCATTGTGGCTGTTATCACCAAATCTCACCTTGGCCTCTTCCCTACTCGTCTGTTACCTCCTCTGCCTTCAAGCACCTCATCTTGGTCCATCCTTCTCATGTTGCCTTTAAAATCCTCATTCTTTACCACCCACCCAAGCCCACCCCAAGTTTGCCACCAAGATATCCACTCAGCAACTCCTCATTCTTGGTGATTTCACTCACTCTGCCTTCAACCCTTTGAGTTGACTACGCTATTGCCTTTCCTTAACCCCTAATACATATTAATTATCCTACCCATATTCATGGCACCTCCTTAACATTGCCAGCTCATGTTATCTCTCTATTCTTAACGTCTTACTCACAGCCAAAAGCATCTATGATCACTTCCTTGTATCCCTTACCACTTACATCCCCCTTCCCCTTACAACTCCACCCCTTCTATGTCTGCCCCTACACAAAACTCTCACTTTAGTCACTTACAATGGCACTTTCAAACTTCCAACCATCTAGCCTTTGGCCCTTCATTACCACAATATTTTTGCAGCTGTCAATCTGATCAATCACTCCCTCACTTATGCCTTTGCTGCTCTTTGACCAAATAAAACCCATGCTCACTCCCACCCTGGTCATTCACCTTGGTACAGCCCCCATCTTTGTTTCCTTAAGTCTAAGGGGCACAGACTTCATACAATCATAGAAACTTATGGCACAGAACGAGGTCATTCGGCCCATCATGTCTGTGCTGCCTGAAAAAGAGCTATCCAGTCTAATCCTACTTTCCAGCTCTTGGTCTGTAACATTGGGCCGAAAATTCCTGCCTCGCTGGGTCCATACGAAGTGGGCCAAAAAACAGCTTTATTTTTCTTGAGAGATCCTCCGCATCCCCAGCAGAAGGACAGTTGCGCGGGAGGGATTGGGCTATTTGCCCAACTCATGCTCAGCGAATGTCCTTCAAACTTTTACACCTGGTAAAAGCAAGCACATAGCTCACTTTTACCAGTGTAACTGTTTTAAAGCATATAAAAATTAAATTTAAGCATTCATTTTTATATTAAAAACCCTGTCCATTAAGGTACGTTTATTTTTAACATTATTAAAACACATTAAAAAAAATTCCAAAAAATATTTTGTTTTTCTAAAACATTTAATAACATTTAATTTCAATTAATTTTAAATATGTGAGGTGTTTTATTTATTTATTATGCTGTGTTTCAGTGTTTTAGGGGGTTTCCTCATTGATAGTAATGGGAGTAACCTACAGGGCTATGGACCAAGAGCTGGAAAGTGGGATTAGGCTGGATAGCTCTTGGTCGCCCGATGCGGACACGATGGGCCAAAATGGCCTCCTTCCGTGCTGTAAATTTCTATGATTCTATGAGTCCATACAAACAGAGCTCCCATTTTTATCAATGAGAATACTGCATAGTGATTGGTTGTCCAGGCCCACATGACTCCAGCTTGTACTCACACACCTGAAAGGCATCCTCCCATGCACTGCGCAGCGAATCTAGGCCTCCGACCAAGGTCCTATGTTCCTCCGGGACCACCAAGTACTTCTGTAGATTTTTTTGGGGTTGGAGGCGTTCATATGAAGGAAGCCTCTGACCACAATTTCCCCCCCCCCCGACCCTTGTAGGATACAGCACTTCAAGTGCTTATCCAGTACTTTTTAAATGTGCTTATGGTTTCTTCCTCTACCACGCTTTGTGCAGTGAGCTCCAGATCCCCACCATCTCTGGGTGAAAAAAGTTCTCCTGAACTCCCCTCTAATCCTTCTACCAATAACTTTAGATCTCTGCTCCCTGATTATTGACCACTTTGCTAAGGGAAATAGGTCCTTCCTATTCACTCTATCGAGGCTCCTCATAATTCTATACACCTCAATAAAGTCTCCCCTCAACCTCCTCTGTTCCAAAGAAAACAACCCCACCCTATCAAATCTTTCCTCATAGCTAAAATTCTCCAGTCCTGGCAACATCCTCAGAAATTTCCTCTGTACCCTCTCTAGTGCAATCAAATCTTTCCTGGAATGTGGTGACTTGAATGAATATGGCACACATTTAGTTTAGCCATTCATTGGTAGATCTGGGTGACCACAACAAGCACTATTGGGCCCAATTCAAGTCTGCCAAAACTATTCAGTACTCGAGGATCATTCTGGAACATAGAAATAACCATTGTTTTCTCTTCTGCAATACTAACTATCTCCTTAAACCCTTCTCCCCTGCCCACTCCACCTTCTAACAACAGTGTGAGAAGTTGCCACCATCCGTTCTGCTGCCTCTGCCACATCCTCCCTTCTATACCATCAAAGTAAGCTTCCCCCAAGGTCCCCCACCCGCTGACCAAGCCCTGAACCTGCACCTTTGTCTAGTTTTCTCTCCTATCTCCTCTCATGCCTGTTCTGAACTCAACTTGTCCATCAATCTTCGCTCTTGCTCTCTTGATTTGATTCCCGCTGCTGAACATTCAACTTCCTTTCCTGGCCTCCATGGTAGCTGACATTGTAAATTGTTCCCTCTCCTCAGGCTCTGTCTCTCACCCTTTCAAATCTGCCAACATCACGCTCCTCCTCAAAAACCCACCCATGACCCATCTGTCCTTGTAAACTACCATCCCGTCTCCAACCTTTCTTTCCTCTCCAAAGTCCATAAACATGCCGTCCCCTCCCAAATTCGTGGCCACCTTTCTGGCAACTCCATTTTTGAACTACTCCAATCTTCCCCTACCACACATTGAACTGTCACCAATCAAAGTCATAAATGGCATCCTCTGTGTTTGTGACTATGGAGCACAATCTCTCTCTATTCTTCTCAACCTGTCTGCAGCCTTTGTCACTGTCGACTATGTCATCCTCCTTCACACCACTCCACTGTTGTCCAGCTGAGTGGGACTGCCCTCACCTGGTTCCACTCTTACCTATCTTGTTGTAACCTTAGAATCTCCTGCATTAGCTTCACTTTCCTCTGGAATCCCCCAAGGATCTATCCTTGAACCCCTCCTATTTCTCATCTACATGCTGTCCCTCAGTGAGATCATCCAAATACATGGCATCAGGTTGCACATGTATGCTGACCACACCCAGATCTATCTCACTAACACCTGTCTTGATCCCTCAACTGCTGCTGTCTTGACAGTCTGCTTGTCAGAGATATCATCCTGGATCAGTCACAATTTCCTGCAATTAAACATTTAGAGGACCAGAGCCATTACCACTGCTACAAAGTCTGTTCCCTCAACATTGATTCCATTTCCCTCCACAGTTATTGTCTTAGGCTGAACCTGACAGTTCACAACCTCAGTGTCTATTTGACCCTAAGTCGAATTTCCAACACTATATCCTCTCCGTCACAAAGTCCGCCTACTTCTACCTCCATAACCTCACCCATCTCCACACCTGCATCAGTCTATCTGTTGCTGAAACCCTCATCCATGCTTTTGTTGCCCCAAACTCAACTGTTCCAAAGCTCTGCAGACTGACCTACCATCTTGTACCCTTCACAAACTTGAATTCATCCAAAATTTTACTTCCTGTATCCTAACCCGCATCAAGTCCCATTCATCTATCTCCCCTGTGCTCAGTGACATTGGTACCTGGTCCACCAACATCACAAATTTAAAATTCTCATTCTCATGTTCAAATCCCTCCATGGCCTCATCCCTCTCTATTTCTGTTACCTCCTTCAGCCCTACATCCCTCTGAGAACTCTTCCAACTCTAGCCTCTTATGCATCCCCCACTCTGTTCGCCCCACCATTAGCAGCTGTGCCTTCAGCCATCTATGTCATAAACTTTGGAATTTCCTCCCTGAATTTCTTGGCCTCTCTATCTCTTTCTCCTCCTTCAAGTTCCTTCTTTAAAGCGACCTCTTTCAACAAGTTTTTAGTCAGCCATATTAATATATCTATCTTTGGCTTGGTTTCAATTTTTGCCTGATTATGCTCCTTGGTTATTTTTCTATGTTAAAGGTGCTATATAAATGCATGATTCATCAAAATAGAAAGGAGTTTAACCGGTCATTCCTCTCATTTTCTGAGTGATCTTTGTTTTATTTTGTACCAGATTGCCATGTGTTTTGGAAATGTACTTTCCTTTTTCAGGCAGATTATAGCACTTTGAAAGAACAGGACCAGGAGTATTATGTGTAGGCTGATGCAATAGCTGGTCCTGTTCAGGCAGGAATCATTGGAGCCATTTGATTGAGGAATGTTTCACTCAATGCATTTTTGCCTTATATTTCAGTGATACATTTTGCGCGCAAAATTCACCGTCCACGAAGGGACGGCTACTGCGAAGTTTGGGCAGTCAAGTGAAAAAATCGATTGGCCGCCGCGGTCAGGTACTTTTCCCTCCCCGAGCCAGAAACAGCGCGGTGAAGCCGTGGTAAAGGTTCGTTTCCAGCAGAGAGGGAAGCAGCGTGTGGTCTGCTAAAAAACCACTAGGACAGCAAAATTCACCGAGGCAAAGGTAGGACTTTTCCCGGCAGTACCCCAGCGAGGTTTTCGATATGGTGATCGAACGCGACACCGCTGGGGCCTTTGGTAGGCAAATAATTTTATTACTTATTAGTGTTTTTATTTCATTTTCCAGCTTCCGCAGTATGTAGCTTTTGATATAGTTTTATTAATTGTTTTGGCTCCATTAAACCTGCTGAGTGCTGCACAGAGGTTTGCACATACCCATGTACTTTTGTGCAACTTTCAGGTCTGACTCTTCAGTGGAGTCCTGTGGGCTGCAGAGACCTGCTTGGCAGGATTCACCCTGAGGATGGGAGGAGTGTTGGGAGGGCTACACCTGGTACACTTGGTCCGAAGCAGGGCGGCACGCAGGAGAAGGCATCGCCGTCAGCACCGTGCAGACAGGCAGCGGGCAAGGGAGGTAGCAGCCATGATTCGCTCATTCTGCGCCAGACCTGTGTGCCTGCCATCTTCACCGACTTGAATCAGGAATGTAGTTGGCTGTTGGGGATAAGGAATATCCTCTGTCCACTTGGCTGCTCACTCCTCTCCGGAACCCCAGGACAGAGCCAGAGAATGCATACAATGACACTGATTGTGCCACCAGGTGCATCATTGAGCAATGCACAGGCACCTTTAAGCAGAGATTCCGGTGTCTGGACCGCTCTGGTGACACCTTGCAGTACTCTCCTCAATGGGTCTCCATAATTGTCATGTTATGCTCCTCCTGTACCATGTGGGAACTCAGGGACGACACCAGTGTTCCTGACGACTACGTGTGCGGGAAGTGTATGCGCCTTCAGCTCCTGACGGACAGCGTTGCGGAGTTGGAGCTGAGGGTGGATTCACTCTGGAGCATCCAGGATGCTGAGAATGACGTGAGTAGTACGTGTAGCGAGTTGGTCGTACCGCAGGTAAAGGGTCCACAGCCAGATAGGGAATGGAAGACCAGCAGGAAGAGCAGTGCAAAGAAGGTAGTGCAGGGGTCCCTGTGGTCATCCCCTGCAAAACAGATATACTGCTTTGAGTGCTGTTGGGGGGGATGACTCATCAGGGGAGGGCAACAGCAGCCAAGTTCATGGCACCGTGGCTGGCTATGTTGCATAGGAGGGCAGGAAAAAAGAGTGGGAGAGCGATAGTGATAGGGGATTCAATTGTAAGGAGAATAGATAGGCGTTTCTACGGCCGCAACCGAGACTCCAGGATGGTATGTTGCCTCCCTGGTGCAAGGGTCAAGGATGTCTCAGAGCGGGTGCAGGACATTCTAAAAAGGGAGGGAGAACAGCCAGTTATCGTGGTGCACATTGGTACCAACGACATAGGTAAAAAAAAGGGATGAGGTCCTACGAAACGAATTTAAGGAGCTAGGAGCTAAATTAAAAAGTAGGACCTCAAAAGTAGTAATCTCTGGATGGCTACCAGTGTCACGTGCTAGTCAGAGTAGAAACCGCAGGATAGTGCAGATGAATACGTGGCTTGAGCAGTGGTGCAGCAGGGAGGGATTCAAATTCCTGGGGCATTGGAACTGGTTCTGGGGGAGGTGGGACCAGTACAAACCGGACGGTCTGCACCTGGGCAGGACCGGAACCAATGTCCTAGGGGGAGTGTTTGTGAGTGCTGTTGGGGAGGAGTTAAACTAATATGGCAGGGGGATGGGAACCAATGCAGGGAGACAGAGGGAAACAAAAAGGAGACAAAAGCAAAAGACAGAAAGGAGATGAGGAAAAGTGGAGGGCAGAGAAACCCAAGGCAAAGAACAAAAAGGGCCACTGTACAGCAAAATTCTAAAAGGGCAAAGGGTGTTAAAAAAACAAGCCTGAAGGCTTTGTGTCTTAATGCAAGGAGTATCCGTAATAAGGTGGATGAATTAACTGTGCAAATAGATGTTAACAAATATGATGTGATTGGGATTACAGAGACGTGGCTCCAGGATGATCAGGGCTGGGAACTCAACATCCAGGGGTATTCAACATTCAGGAAGGATAGAATAAAAGGAAAAGGAGGTGGGATAGTATTGCTGGTTAAAGAGGAGATTAATACAATAGTTAGGAAGGACATTAGCTTGGATGATGTGGAATCTATATGGGTAGAGCTGCAGAACACCAAAGGGCAAAAAATGTTAGTGGGAGTTGTGTACAGACCTCCAAACAGTAGTAGTGATGTTGGGGAGGGCATCAAACAGGAAATTAGGGGTGCATGCAATAAAGGTACAGCAGTTATACTCGGTGACACTAATATGCACATAGATTGGGCTAACCAAACTGGAAGCAATACGGTGGAGGAGGATTTCCTGGAGTGCATAAGGGATGGTTTTCTAGACGAATAAGTCGAGGAACCAACTAGGGGGGAGGCCATCTTAGACTGGGTGTTGTGTAATGAGAGAGGATTAATTAGCAATCTCATTGTGCGAGGCCCCTTGGGGAAGAGTGATCATAATTTGGTGGAATTCTGCATTAGGATGGAGAATGAAACAGTTAATTCAGAGACCATGGTCCAGAACTTAAAGAAGTCTAACATTGAAGGTATGAGGCGTGAATTGGCTAGGATAGATTGGTGAATAATACTTAAGGGGTTGACTGTGGATGGGCAATGGCAGACATTTAGAGACCGCATGAATGAACTACAACAATTGTACATTCCTGTCTGGCGTAAAAATAAAAAAGGGAAGGTGGCTCAACCGTGGTTATCAAGGGAAATCAGGGATAGTATTAAAGCCAAGGAAGTGGCATACAAATTGGCCAAAAATAGCAGCGAACACGGGGACTGGGAGAAATTTAGAACTCAGCAGAGGAGGACAAAGGATTTGATTAGGGCAGGGAAAATGGAGTACGAAAAGAAGCTTGCAAGGAACATTAAGACATATTGCAAAAGTTTCCATAGATATGTAAAGAGAAAAAGGTTAGTAAAGGCAAACGTAGGTCCCCTGCATTCAGAATCAGGGGAAGTCATGACGGGGAACAAAGAAATGGCGGACCAATTGAACAAGTACTTTGGTTCGGTATTCACTAAGGAGGACACAAACAACCTTCCGGATATAAAAGGGGTCAGAGGGTCTAGTAAGGAGGAGGAACTGAGGGAAATCCTTAACAGTCGGGAAATTGTGTTGGGGAAATTGATGGGATTGAAGGCCAATAAATCCCCAGGGCCTGATGAACTACATCCCAGAGTACTTAAGGAGGTGGCCTTGGAATAAGCGAATGCATTGACAGTCATTTTCCAACATTCCATTGACTCTGGATCAGTTCCTGTGGAGTGGAGGGTAGCCAATGTAACCCCACTTTTTAAAAAAGGAGGGAGAGAGAAAACAGGGAATTATAGACCCGTCAGCCTGACATCGGTAGTGGGTAAAATGATGGAATCAATTATTAAGAATGTCATAGCAGCGCATTTGGAAAGAGGTGACATGATAGGTCCAAGTCAGCATGGATTTGTGAAAGGGAAATCATGCTTGACAAATCTTCTGGAATTTTTTGAGGATGTTTCCAGTAGAGTGGACAAGGGAGAACCAGTTGATGTGGTATATTTGGATTTTCAGAAGGCTTTCGACAAGGTCCCACACAAGAGATTAATGTGCAAAGTTAAGGCACATGGGATTGGGGATAGTGTGCTGACATGGATTGAGAGCTGGTAGTCAGACAGGAAGCAAAGAGTAGGAGTAAATGGGGACTTTTCAGAATGGCAGGCAGTGACTAGTGTGGTACCGCAATGTTCTGTGCTGGGGCCCCAGCTGTTTACACTGTACATTAATGATTTAGACGAGGGGATTAAATGTAGTATCTCCAAATTTGCGGATGACACTAAGTTGGGTGGCAGTGTGAGCTGCGAGGAGGATGCTATGAGGCTGCAGAACGACTTGGATAGGTTAGGTGAGTGAGCAAATGCATGGCAGATGAAGTATAATGTGGATAAATGTGAGGTTATCCACTTTGGTGGGAAAACCACAGAGACAGACTATTATCTGAATGGTGACAGATTAGGAAAAGGGGAGGTGCAACGAAACCTGGGTGTCATGGTACATCAGTCATTGAAGGTTGGCAAGCAGGTACAGCAGGCGGTTAAGATAGCAAATGGCATGTTGGCCTTCATAGCGAGGGTATTTGAGTGCAGGGGCAGGGAGGTGTTGCGACAGTTGTCCAAGGCCTTGGTGAGGCCACACCTGGAGTATTGTGTACAGTTTTGGTCTCCTAACCTGAGGAAGGACATTCTTGCTATTGAGGGAGTGCAGCGATGGTTCACCAGACTGATTCCCGGGATGGCGGGACTGACCTATCAAGAAAGACAGGATCAACTGGGCTTGTATTCACTGGAGTTCTGAAGAATGAGAGTGGACCTCATAGAAACGTTTAAAATTCTGATGGGTTTAGACAGGTTAGATGCAGGAAGAGTGTTCCCAATGTTGGGGAAGTCCAGAACCAGGGGTCAGAGTCTCAGGATAAGGGGTAAGCCATTTAGGACTGAGATGAGGAGAAACTTCTTCACCCAGAGAGTGGTGAACCTGTGGAATTCTCTACCACAGAAAGTTGTTGAGGCCAATTCACTAAATATATTCAAAAAGGAGTTCGATGAAGTCCTTACTACTAGGGCGATCAAGGGGTATGGCGAGAAAGCAGGAATGGGGTACTGAAGTTGCATGTTCAGCCATGAACTCATTGAATGGTGGTGCAGGCTAGCAGGGCTGAATGGCCTACTCCTGCACCTATTTTCTATGTTTCTATGTTACTATGGTCTGCTGCATGCTGCACAACCTGGCCATTATGAGGGGGCAGCCGCTGGCGCTCGAGCCAGCAGCATCACCTGAGGAGGGGAGGAGGAGAATCCCTGTCGCCCCGGAACAAGGAGGCGTAGACCCATCACCACCCTGTAAGGGCCGGGTGCAGACTGACCAGAACCCTCCTGGGCCGGTGCGTCCTCACATATATGGAGGTGCCTGACACCTCCCATGCAATCTCCCTCCATGCATTACATACTGCCTGTCTACCAGGTCTCCCCACGTCAGGAAACAGTATTCTTCTTCTGTCCTCCACACCATCCATCAGTGTCTCCAGTTCCATATCAGTGAACCTGTTGGCTCTCCTTGCATCGCTTACACCAGCCATTCTTCCAAACTCCTTCCCCTCTCAGGGCCTTTCTGCAAACCCTGGCCTTTAAAAAGGTCAGGGAGCAGCTGGCTCATTCGAAACCCTTACCTGCATACTGAATTTCTCAGTGGTGATAACGCTCAAATTAAGAAAGCCACACCGCTGAAAAATCCACCTTGGAAGGGTTCATTAGCGCTGGAGCCCAATTGTTCACTTTTGGAATTGAATGCGAGGTGACCCAGCCAGTCATAAATGTTGCCGCTAATGGCCACAAAAAGGTCGGGGGAGCACGAGCTTTCCAGTGGTACTGAATTTTGGGCCGTTTATGTTTCAAGTAAACATGGCTATAGACAGGTTTAACATCAAACCATAGACATGTTTAACTATTTTGAAATTTCAGTTCACAATATATCACTGTACAGTGTTTACCTAACCATTTTAATTACACCTCGAACAGCAGAGAATTGTGTCATCCCCTCAAAATAATTTTTGTACTGAGGGAACATGATCTAACTTGTCATGAATTTATCTTTTTCTTTTGAACGAATGCACTTGCCTACTTTTCTTCTACAGTTTACAGGATTAGTTAATTATACCCACATCTTTCTTATTTTTTCATCATAGTCATTTCCTGCCACATAGGCCTTGGGCCTTCACCTCAGTTTTCTCAATTAAAGAACAATTAACAGATCACAGTAACTTTTGTTGTCCATTCATTTCTTGGTAATACGAGTTACTTACTTTTAGATATCCAGTTCAAATGTATGTTATTTTTTAGCAGTGTATTTGCTGCCTTTTGTATGGCCCCTCTCCCTGGCCATCGTTGGATAGTATTTATTGCTGCTGCAAGCTTTATCTATACTTGTCAACCACTTCTGGAGACAAGGCAGTGAGCAGAACCATCTGGGGAGCAGGGACGGAGAGATAAAGAGAGGGCTTCATCCTTCTTACACGAGGCAAATGTGTTTTTGAATACAGAAACTGGATTATGGTTTATGACCTTTTACATCTGTGGAGAGTATTAAAAGAATCTCAGCATTGTAAAGAGTTACAGAAATTTCTTCAAGTGATTATTGGTCAAAAATAAAGATTAATTATATTGTGCCCGAATTTGGGCAAATCTAAGTACCGCCTGTTTTTCCGGCAGCCCCCGCGCGGTGCGTGATTTTTTACCACCCGCTACTGCTGGGACCGATTGGATGCGAGATTCATCCTGGTTTTGTCGGCGGGAGCAGCAGGCAAAGGGAGGCATCAGCCGGTAATGGGCGGCAGCGGGAGTCGGCAGCTGGGAGCGGGCGGCTGCAGGAGTCGGCGGTAGATGCAGGCTTTTCGACTCGGTAAAGATCGGAGGCATGTAAAATGAAGCACTTTAAGATGTTGGGACGTTTTCTTTTTTTTTACATTAGCTGATCTGGTCCTCCTCTTGGTAATTGGATCAGAATAACAACTTGCATTGCATATAGTGCCTTTAACATAGTAACGCGGTTCTGCGCATGCGCGAGAATTGAAATTTTTTGGACTGATGATCTCACTTTTCCCATGATTGAGGCTGAGGGGTCAGCTGTGCATGTGCATAAAATCTCATGAGTGACTTGCACCTGACAGTTACAGAGGGGAGTAATTGAGAGAGAGAGAGAGAGAGGGAGGAGAATCATCAGACATCCACCTTAAAAACCCATCATGAGTTGTAGAAAAGTTACCAGAAAATCCAAAGCAGGGAGATTCAGAGCTCCCTGGTTTACAGATGATGAGCTGGAGGCACTTATCTCTGAGGTGGAGCGCCGTAACAGAGACCTCACCCAGGATGGTCGTGGCGTGTCAGCCCCGCCCCAATATAAATGCACTTGGCGGGAGATTGGGGAGGCCATGTCTGCAGTGAGCACCATGGTTCATGATGGAGACCAGTGCAGGAAGAGCTGGAACGATGTGATAGCAACAGCAAGAGTAAGTGAAGATCTTATTGTTGCACTTCCTTAATATTGAAAAAGTATAAGTAACTGTTGTGTGTGTGTGTGATGCATCTGCAAACCGGTTAAAGCTTGCAACTTTTATTTCTGCAGAAGAAAAGAACAGCCAACACCTCAAAGCAGTGTGGCACGGGAGGGAGCCCACCAGAGGTCATCGAGGTGACTGACATCGAGGAGCGTGCCTTGGCGGGGTGGGTGACCACCCTTGTGCCACCACACATGGAGGTGCTGATCCCGTGCTACAGCATGGTAAGTTGATCATAATCTCTGGTCTGTGTTATGCACATGTCATGCAAGGTCATGTAATATGATGTAAAATGTATTTTAACATACAGCCTGTCGGCCATTTAGGATGTGGTGATGTAGCCATGGCAGTCCTTGAAATAAGACTGTGAAATGTCACGGTACTCATGTCAGCATGATCAAACACCAAACCCGACCCCCCACCCCCGCTAAACACTCAAATGTTGTATTGTACTTGCAGATGATGAATCGGCGAGCACCTACTTAGGCACCCCATCCACCGCTGGCACGCAAAGGTGATGTGCAACACCAACACAGTTACATAGTAATAACTCAATAGACTGAATACTGTAAACTAACACAGGTACAAACCTGGCTCTGCTTTATTAGGGCCCAAAGTGATTACATTACATGATGGCTTGCCTTTTATACCTGGCCTGCACACAGGTATGCACAGCTCAATGACCTCCGGCAGTCATGCCAACTCGTGGCTAGTAACTCCAAGCATAAATATATAATAATATCCCCCTTTAAGATATTAGTAACAGTCTTTTTACAAATTGAGATGGTCCGGGGCTTTCTGCTCCCGAGTTGATCATCTCAGTTCAACTCCAGCCTTGGGCGAGCGTTCTGAGTCAGTTATGACTGGGGGCTGGGTAGCCGATCTGATGGGAGTGGCAATGACCATGTCAGGGATTGAAAGTCCAGATTCTTTTATGACAACAGAGTCCTCTGATGACTGAGGGTAGGTTGGTTGGTCACTGATTGTGTCTTCCTCAGACTGTTCCGGTTCATCCGTGTGCCGCAGCTTTATCTGATCAACATGTTTGCTGCATGTTTGTCCACTCTTGAGCTTGACGATAAACACTCTGTTACCCTCCTTGGCCGTAACAGTACTGGCAATCCACTTGGGACCTTGGCCATAATTTAGTAAATACACAGGATCGTTGACAGAAATGTCGCGTGACACCGCAGCGCGATCATGATAACACTGCTGACTTTGACGTCTGTATTCAACATGATCGTTCAAGTCAGGGTGGACAAGAGAGAGCTTGGTCTTGAGCCCTCTCTTCATAAATTGTTCAGCAGGCGAGATCCCGGAAAGCGTGTGTAGTCTTGTTCTGTAACTAAGCAATATGCATGACAAGCGAGTCTGCAGTAAACCTTGAGTTACACATTTCATACTCTGCTGGATGGGTTGGACAGCATGCTCTGCTTGCCCATTAAATGCGGGTTTGAATGGTGCTGACCTCACATGAATGCTTGAAACTACAAACTAGTGAAGTAATGTCCGTTGTCGCTTACAATGATGTCGCGCAGACCATGAGTGGCAAATATGACACGGAAGGCTTTCAATGGTAGCTGTGGATGTACTGGATGACATGATTATACACTCTATCCACTTAGAATATGCAGCCACCACAAATAAAAACATCTTTCCCAGGAGTGACCTGCAAAGTCGATGTGGATCCTGCACCATGGTTTAGATGGCCACAACCACAGACTTAGCGGCGATTCCGCTGGTGCTTTACTTAGCTGCATTCAAGTGTTGCACTGATGCACACATGATTTGAGATCAGAGTCAATTCCACGCCACCATACATGAGACCTGGCAATGGCTTTCATCATGACAATACCGGGATGAGTGCTATGTAGATCATGTACAAATTTCTCTCTGCCTTTCTTAGGCATAACAACATGATTACTCCACAGTAATCAATCTGATTGAATGGATAGTTCATCTTTGCGATGGTTGTAAGGTTTGGTCTCATCACCCATTTGCTTAGGTATGGCAAACCAATCACCACTAAGGACACAATATTTCACAACTGATAATATCGGGTCCTGGCTGGTCCAGATCTTAACTTGTTGAGCCGTGACAGGGGTTCGTTCACTTTCAAAAGCACCCATAACTAACAATAGGTCTGCAGGTTGTGGCGTCTCCACCTCCGGTGTGGGCAACGGCAGACGGCTCAGTGCATCGGCATAATTCTCGGTGACAGGTCTATGGTGAATGACATAATCATAGGCAGATAATGTCAGCGCCCACCTCTGGATGCGGGATGATGCATTGGAATTGATACCTTTGTTTTCCAAAAACAATAAAATGAGTGACTTGTGATCTGTTTCCAGTTCAAACCGAAGAACAAACAGGTACTGATGCATCTTTTTAACCACATACACACAGGTGAATGCTTCTTTTTCTACCATGCTGTCAGCTCTTTCCGCCTTTGACAAACTTTTAGAGGCATACGCAACAGGTTGTAGTTTACCCGACTCATTCGTTTGTTGGAGCATGCAATCAACTGCATATGACGAAGCATCGCAGGCCAATACTAGACTCTTGCAAGGATCATAATGGACCAGCAGCTTCTTAGAGCAAAGCAGATTCGTAGCTTTCTCAAAAGCTCTTTCTTGAGATGCACCCCAAACCCAGTTGTCGCCTTTTCTTAGCAGCATGTGCAGTGGCTCTAATAAATTGCTCAATCTGGGTAGGAAATTACTGAATTACTTGAGTAGACCAAGGAATGAACGCAGCTTCGTCACATTCTGAGGCTTGGGTGCATTTTTGATGGCCTTGGTTTTCGAGTCCGTAGGCCTGATGCCATCACCAGCAATTTCCCTCCCCAGGAATTTGACTTCTGGTGCCATAAAGAAGCACTTTGAAAGTTTCAGTCTGAGTTCCACTTTGTCCAGACGATGTAGAACCTCTTCCAGGTTGTTTAGATGTTCGGCAGTGTCACGACCTGTGACCAGGATGTCATCTTGGAACAGGACTGTTCTAGGGACGGACTTCAGTAGACTCTCCATGTTCCTCTGAAATATGGCTGCAGCCGAGCGAATTCCGAAAGGACTCCTGTTGTAGATAAACAGTCCTTTATGAGTGTTGATGCACATCTGTTTCTTCGACAACTCGACAAGCTCCTGTGTCATGTAGGCTGACGTCAGATCCAGTTTAATGAACAACTTCCCCCCGGCTAGCATTGCAAACATGTCATCAGCCTTCGGTAAAGGGTATTGATCCTGTTTCAAAACTCGATTGATCGTAACTTTGTAATCTCCACAATTCCTGACAGTGCCATCATTTTTCAACACAGGAACAATGGGGCTGGCCCATTCATTAAATTCGACTGGTGATATGACTTCTTCATGCTGGAGTCTGTCCAGTTCGCTTTCGACCTTCTCCCTCATCATGTATGGAAGTGCCCGAGCTTTAAGATGGACGGGGCTTGCATCCCAGTCTACGTGGATCTGCACCGTGGCTCCCCTGAAATTGCCGTTGCCTGGTTCAAACAGCGAGGGGAACTTGCTCAGCACTTAAGCACATGGAGTATCATCCTCATAACGACAACACTTTGATATCATTCCAATTCCATTTGATTTTTCCTAGCCAATTTCTGCCGAACAGCGTTGGACCATTGCCTGGAACAATCCATAACAGTAAATCATTAACTGCACCATCATACGACACCTTGACTACTGCACTGCCAATCACCGTTACGATTTCTTTAGTGTACGTACAAAACTTGGCATTGACTGGACTCAGCTTCGGCCTCATAGCCTTAGTATCCCACAGCTTGTCGAATGTTCTCTGGCTCATTATTGATTGACTCGCACCCGTGTCCAATTCCATCGGTACCGGCACACCGTTAAGTTTCACATTAATCATTATCGGTTGACTCTTTGTTAGAAACGAATACAGCCCATACATTTCCTCCTCTGGTATCTTGGATCGCATATCCAGATCCGTGCTATACTGGTCACCGTCCTCTATGTGGTGTGTTGCAGCACGCTTGCTCATTGAGGACACATGCGCTGGAGATGCCCCTGTCTCAAACAGTCTTTACAAATGTACTGTTTAAACCGACACTGATGAGGCCGATGATTGCCCCTATAACGCCAATACGATGAAATCGGATTAATTCTCGTTGGCGGACTTTGAGCAGCCACAGGTTTCGCATATGCAGTTGAGTAGGCCTTGCCATATGCAGCTCTGCCAAACGATGATACAATCTTGTTTCCAGTACTTGCCGAGTTCCGATTTTCCGATGATATCTGCTTTAAGTATTTGTCCGTCGTCATGCATGCCTGGGCAATCGTGATGGCCTTGCTCAAGTCTAGCGTTTCCACCGCCAGTAGCTTACGCAGGATCACCTCGTGGTTGATGCCGATTACAAAGAAGTCCCGCAGCATGTCTCCCAACGCGTTTCGAACATACACGGTCCAGCTAGATGTCTTAGGTTAGCAAGGAATTCCGACACATCCATTCCTCAGAACGAACGTACATGTAGAATCGATATCGTGAGATGATGATGCCTTCTTCTGGTTTGAGATGGTCACGTACCAGAGCCCATAATTCCTCATAGTCCTTGTCCGTTGGACTTGCAGGCGAGAAAAGATTCTTTATGAGTCCATAGATTTTCGGACCGCAAACCGTGAGGAAAACAGCCGTGCACCTAACTGCGTCAGTGGGTTCCTCCATTTTGTTGGCCACGAAGTACTGGTCCAGGCAAGCTACAAAATTTGCCCAGTCCTCTCACTCCATGAATCTCTCCAGAATTCCAATTGTACTAATTTCTGCATACGACGGTTCTTAAGTTACCTCGTTGCCAAATGTTATGTATATAATAACTCGACAGACTGAATACTTTAAACTAACACAGGTACAAACTTGGCTCTGCTTTATTAGGGCCCAAAGTGATTATATTACATGATGGCTTGCCTTTTATACCTGGGCTGCACACACGTGCGTACAGCCCGATGACCTCCGACAGTCGCGCCACCTGGTGGCTAGTAACCCAAAGCTTACATACATGACAAATACCATCCACCTCGACCTCATCAGGAGCCCACCCCAGCGGTTCCTTCTGCCCCCGCCCCCGCCACTAAACATCCCCCATAGCCACCGCATCCAACTCCGCAACCCACAGAGATGAAGACCAGGAGGAAGAGCAAGGAGAATGCCCAGTGTTTGTCCCACTTGAGCTCGAGGAGGTGGAAGAGGAGGACTTCACCCTCTTGACATGTGTGCCACCTGTGCGCCCAACATCGGTAGCGGGATCCGATTTTTTGGGCTTCGACTTGGAGGAAGTGGGATCAGTGTTGTGAAGTGCAGCACATGTGCACCAAGCTGCAGCCACCTGCGATGATGCAGCAAGGAGATGATGGTGGAAGACAGGGGAAGCAATGCAGGAAATAGTTCAGCTGTCGAGGCTGAGCGTCGGCCTAGGTTGAGAGCTCCTCCAGGCCATGGCTGGGATAGCTGTCAACATCGCCACATTTGCAGAACAGCACACCAACAGTACGGCACAGCTGATTACTGCGGTGGAACGAACCTTCGACTCTATCGCTGTCATGCAGCAATCGAGCTATAGCATGGAACCTCCTGATGCCATATCAACCAGGCCGACAGAACCAGAGGATGCGGAGATGCCAGCATCTTCCATCTCACCGCCTACATTCTCTCCATGACAAACATGACGGCAGCGCTCTGGATGCACTACTGCAGCACGTGCTGGTACCGACGTGGTGAGGGGCAGGGGTGCAGGTCAGCGTGGGGATGGCCAAACCATCAAGAAGAGAATGGGGCTCACTTGGAGAGGAGGAAGAGAGTTGGTGGGAGTGGGTAGAGGATTAGGTGTTTGTGATGTTTGTATATAATGTTCATGTTGTTGTAGTTGTTGGTGTTTAAGATGTTGCCTTTTGATGCTAAATGTACTGTTTTTTTGAAAAACTGCTAAATATTTTACTTGACGTGTTTGAATGCTCGGCCACTTTTAAATGTTGTACAATTCAACACAGACAATTTATTTTACCACTCTTGGTCAGGGTCTAACTTTTAGATAATGAGGGGTATGTGCTCAGAAACATACAAATGTCCTTTTAAATGTGCTAAAATATTTGCCTTACAGTTATACTGCAACTTTTTAATGGGTCCTGACATTACGTCATTTAGCGAAGACAAGTGAGGATCACCAATCCAGGATGGGTGGCTTTGAATGACAGATAGTTCCAGAACTTGAAGGCCAGACATTACAGTTGGCATTTGAATGTACAGTTTTTGAGCTAACAGATCCCTGAACCCCACCCCTAACATGACATGTCAATCAAATTAGAACATTCAAATATATATATATTTGCAACTTTTGTATTTGAGAAAATGTTCTTGTCAAGATCTAATCCTGGCACCAAGAGAAACTTATAGGATTTTATTATTGGCTATATACTTTCACATGTTCTCATTATCTCTGGAGACTCAATATCTTCTGTATGTAGTTGTGTCAAGACCTTCAGACCAGAAGTCCATGGAGCCTTTACTGTAATTGGGAGCTCATGTCTGCTTTCTACCCCACACAAGCCCTTAAATGGAGCATTTTAACTTCAATTCATCATCTTTTTCTGAAAGAAAAATACTTCAGCAGTGACTAAAATCTGATCTGGGATCTACTGTTCTGGATGGCTCATCGCCATTGTCCGTTCCGTCCGCTCATGATCCAGGCCAGACCACCTTTTTCACAATGGTCTTTCTGGCAGGCGGTAACAGGATCTTACTGGATCCTAATGATGAAATTTGCCTTTTTGGTGACTTTTCCATGGGCGGGCAGTGTGGACTGCCGCTGGCGGTACTTCTCCGATGAAGTTCTCGCCGGGCTGTAGTTGGGCGGTAGGTTGGCGGTCCGTGAGTTTTATCCGCTAAACTCGGATTTTGGGGCAGTAGCTCTGTGGTAGTGGGCGGTAGTGGGCGGTAAGTCAATGAAATTCGAGCCCATTATTTAATAGGTAAAATAAGTACACATTTCTTTGAGAACCATATTGGATCAATATTGCATTTGATAGTTAGCTGAGGCTTTGACACATCTTGTTCAAGCACCTAATGCTTAATATTTTCTTATTATGTAACATTGTAAATTTGTATTTAATAGACATTAAGGGCAAGAAGGGCACTAGTGCTCTGGCTTCTAAATACTGAGATCGATATCCAGTGAGATATTCATGTGCAATGGAAGAGGAGTAGTGAACCTCTCATTGCATCTAACTAGTCAGGCTCAGCCTCTGCACTGCTCTGGATCATGAATTGCCCATGATAAATATTTGTTACAGACACAACCCAGAGGATAATCTGCTGGATGTAAAAGAAGTGGAAGAAACGGGTTGCCTCATGTGCCATTAGACATGGAAGTGAAGAAGAAAACATTAATAAAGCTTATAACTTGACACCTTAGGAATGTGAATGTGTCAGATTATGTCTGACTACAAGTTGAATTAGTATGATGGTGGCTGTCTTCAATTAAATTGTTTCATTAACAACTTTATGTATTATAATATTGAGGTATAGCAAGTGATCAGGAAGGCCAATGATATCTTGGCCTTTATTGCAAAGGGAATGGAGTATAAAAGCAGGGAAGTCTTGCTACAGCTATATAAGGTATTGGTGAGGCCACACCTGGAATACTGCATGCAGTTTTGGTTTCCATATTTACGAAAGGATATACTTGCTTTGGAGTCAGTTCAGAAAAGGTTCACTAGGTTGATTCCAGGGATGAGGGGGTTGACTTATGAGGAAAGGTTGAATAGGTTGGGCCTCTGCTCATTGGAATTCAGAAGAATGAGAGGTGATCTTATCGAAACGTATACGATTATAAGGGGGCTTGACAAGGTGAATGCAGAGAGGATGTTTCCACTGATGGGGAGACTAGAACTAGAGGGCATAATCTTAGAACAAGGGGTCGCCCATTTAAAACAGAAATGAGGAGACATTTCTTCTCTCAGAGGGTTGTAAATCTGTAGAATTTGCTGCCTCCGAGGGCTGTGGAAGCTGGGACATTGAATAAATTTAAGACAGAAATAGACAGTTTCTTAAATGATAAGGGGTTATGGGGAGCGGGCTGAGTCCTTGATCAGATCAGCCATTATCTTATTGAATGGCGGAAGAGGCTCGAGGGGACATATGGCCTACTCCTGTTCCTGTTTCTTATGTTCTTATGTTCTTTACGTATTCATTCGATACTTATTTGGTGGATGGGGGTTGACAATTTTATACATCTGCAAATGACAGGAAATGAATGATTACCTTCATTCATTGTCCAAAACAGTTGGAATAAATGTACTTACAGTGGCCAATGTGAGAAATGGTGCGTAATGTCGAACCAACAAGGTCACTTCATTGCTTAAATCAAGAACTTTCAGAGGAAGTGTAGTCTTGCCCTTGTGAAACGCCATGTGTCATGGCTGGCCAAAGGAATTTTACACGTGAATTTAAACTGCAGATTTCTTTCTACCAGTTAATTCTCTCCTGATTTCTTTTATTTTGATGGCTCATACTGTTTGGTACTTGCAAAAAATATCCCAAAAATAATTTTGGTGATTGGGGTTAAATTTATAAACTTCTGCTCCTGAATACAGTCTATTATTAAAACGTGTATTATGTTATAAAAAAACAGATAAAATGTGGTGACTTCAGTCCAACAAAATCATTGTAGTTATTTTAGCCGCTAATGTCAACATTATTTTCTTTTGCTGAGTAAAATGATGACAAGACAATGGTTTAATCTAATAAGCTCACTGAAGTTATTTTTGGTAGTCGACCGCAGTCTCTCTTTCTCCGGCATCCTTCCGAAGGTCAACAATTTATTATACATCTCTTGGTAGTCTGTCGTATCCAACAAAGACGTTGATGTGCTAATCATCAATGGCATGTGTCTTCAAGTGGCTGTATAGGCCAATACATTCAGGGTGTAAAAACACCTATGCCCTAGCCCCTGCCTGCTGCTTGGCAAAAGCAAGTACTGAATTCCTATCAATGACCTGCTGGGCCATATGTTACAGCATCTAGAGAGTGAATCAACTGCAGAGGGCCATGTACATACACTGCTGACCCCTGTGATGGTGCCTTTCACTTCTTCCATGTGTGGGGAAAGGATCATGTTGAACAGGAAGTAGAAGAATGTGTAAAATTGCACACCGAAGTAACTCGTCTTCTCCACCTTCCAATAACTACTATATGAATTTACTTTTGGACATTGTCAGTGTTTAGAGTAAATAAGTAGCAATATCATTGACTTAACAATAAACAGGATTTAACATGAAATCAATTATTTCTAATTGCAGAAGAATATGTAGATGCACACTGGTTATGCAACAAACAGCTGATCTTCTGCACAACATGAAACAGTCCCTTTCCAAAATAAGAAATTAAGAACATCAGAAATAGGTGCAGGAGTAGACCATTCTGCCCCTCAAGCCTGCTCCGCCATTCAATAAGATCATGGCTGATCTTCTACCTCAACTCCACTTTCCTGCACTATCCCCATATCCCTCAATTTCCTTAATATCAATAAATCTATTGATCTCTGTCTTCAATATACTCAACGACTGAACTTCCACAGTCCTCTGGGACAGCGTTCCAAAGATTCACCAGCCTCTAAGTGAAGAAATTTCTCCCCATCTCATTCCTAAATGGCTGACCCCTTATTCTGAGATTGTGACCACTGATTCTAAACACTCCAGCCAGGGGAAATGTTGTGTTCATACTCTATTTGTTTGTTACGTGAACTCTCACTAGTCAGGCATTAGGACCGCGATACCATGGATCGAGAAAAGCCTTTCTCCGCCTCGACTCCACTCTGCCAGACCGCCCACTGTGCAACACTCGCACAATGTTGGCAGACTGCCGAAAAAAAGATGACCAAAGTTGAGGCCTTGCCGACGGTGAAAAAGGACGGACCACTGCGATACCACCGGGAACTCGGCAGACCATCGGTAAGCAACAAAGTCGGCCCCCAGATCATTTCATTAACTGAACTGGCTGCTACATGTAACTTTGGAGCACTCACAGAGGAGTGATCAGGGCTCAAATTATTGCGAAAACAATGATCCCCGCATTTGGGAACGCTTGCTAATGGAGGGTGACAAAGTGACATTGGACAAAGCAATGAATTTGGCCATCCAAATCGAATCAGTGCTTTCCGATTCAAAAGCAATCAAATCCCCTGATTCCCCTATGCAGAAGACTGCAGCTACAGCCCTGTGCAAGGCCTTCGCCCAAAGTGGAAATCGCAGCAGAGACCCAGAGCTAGTAATGAGCCACCCACTGTGGATCACGGGCCTAACTTCCACTGCTTTAACTGTGGGGACCAATCACATTCAGCAGAGTCCTAACTGCCCTGCACATAGGAAGAAATGCTCTGCATGTGGTAAAATTAACCATTTTGCTAGTGTCTGTCGCTCAACACAGCATATTCGACAGGTGGACAACCCCGATAGTGATGAACCCAGTATGGTTTACACCGTGAGTCAAATTTCGCACATCGGTTTGGGCAAATTCATGGACTGTGATGTAAACATTGACGGCATGCCCATCTGCCTCCTTATTGATCTTGGAGTCAAAGTCTCCATATTGAGCGAGGCTGTGTACAAAACCCAATTCACGCACTGTCAACTGCAGCCCGCAACTTCCATTCGACATGCGTACTCCGACTCCAAAATTGAGGTACTTGGGGTCATACCTGTCCTGATATACTACAAGGACATAACTTTGGAGAACTTTTCCTTACATGTCGCGAAGGGATGAAGCCTCATGGGTGTTGACCTTTTTGACAAGCTTGGGTTCAAAGTTTATGACCCAACCAGCAGCACACCTGTGTACACGGTGGACTTTGACAAGCAGTATCCCTCAATCTTCACAAGGTTTGGAGGGACAACAAAATTCTGCTATCGTCTCTGCGATGACCCTTCCATCAAACTGGTTATGCAGCAACTTCATACTCTTCCATTCGTGGTTCGTGACCAAGTATCTGGATAATTAACGTGACTCGAATCTCAGGGAATCATTGAGAGCATTGACTCCTCACCCTGGATCTCAAAAGTAGTCATTGCTTGGCTTAAAAATGAGGAGATCCGCCTTTGCATCGACCTGAAAGAGGTCAACAAGGCCATCATCCCTGACAAGTAACCTCTTCCTACCAGCGAAAAACTGTCTTCAGAATTCCATGGCTCAATAGTTTATATGAAACTTGATATGCACCGCAATTACCTGCAAATACCCCTAGTGGAGGACAGCAAACTGCTCACGGCATTTACGATGCATGATTGTCTGTATCAGTATTGACGCATGACCTACGGACTATCTTCTGGACCAAATGCATTTCAGAAGATTGTCACTACTATGCTAGCAGGCATAGAGGCAGCCCTCAATCTGCTTGACGATATCGTCGTCCCTGAACGAACAATGGAAGAACATGACCACCGATTTCACGCAGTTATGGCTAGACTTGCTACACATAACATTAAACTTAATGCCAATAAGTGTACATTCACTGTTGGAGAAATAACATTTCTGGGCTACAGACTCACAGCACAAGGTGTCAAGCAGACATTGATGCAATCCAGCGAATGCAGGAAGCTACCAAAGAACTTTCATCATTCCTCGGCACTTGCAACTTCTATCTGAAGTTCGTCCTGCACTATGTGTACATTGCCGAACCACTTCGCAAGTTGCTGTGCAAGGACATCCCTTGGGAATGGACAGATTCCCAGGCAAGGGCATTCACCACGCTTGAGGAGAAAATCACTTCCCCTCCTATCCTCGCGCACTTTGATCCGAATGCCATTATGTACGTCACCACGGATGCATCAGGCACCGACATGGCTGCTGTGCTCTCACAATGGATTGACGGCCTGGAACGCCCAGAAGCCTTCGCCTCTCACATGCTCTCAACTGCAGAACGTAAATACTCTGCAGAGGAACACAAAGCACTCGTTTGCATGAATGCTGGCACATCTACCTCTACGGCAAGAAATTTACCCTCCGTACGGATCACCAAGCGCTAACTATGCTACTTGCTACAACTGGATCTGGGTACAGACCACTAGGAATCAGCTTATGGTCAGATGGCCTTCATCAGTATAACTTTGATGTACAATACATCGCTGGCAGTCGCAACCATGTAGCTGACATGTTCAGCCGTTCGACTCCTGCTTCGGACTCTGTTGCTGACTTATTCACAGATGACGACACATGTCACGTCAAATCATCATTCAGTCCATCAAAAACCTTGTCTCTTGCGACAAACTCAAAATCGAATCACAGAATGATGCTACACTCCAGCATATGTGCCACTTCCTCCAGACTGAGTGGCCTGAGACAATTCCAGTAGAGTTGAAAACCTTCCACAGACTTCGCGATTAATTTTCCGTTTGGAACGATGGCTCGTGGTGATAGAGCAGTAGTTCCCATGTCGCTTCAACAGCATTTTCTCTCATTGGTACACGATGGACATCCTGGCATTTTCCGCATGAAGCAGAGATATCGTGATTCAGTATGGTGGCTTAGGATTGACACTTTGGGATCGAAGAGTTTGTCTCACACTGTGAAGCATGTAGTCTGAGCGAAAAGGCCACAAACATACGACCAGTGCCAATGAAGCCCATTCCATGGCCACAAAGACATGGCAACAACTTAAGTTGGATATCTTCAGTCCACTTGAAGGAGCTCCACAGCACCAGCATTTCCTTGTTGTTGTACATGACTTGCATTCCAACTGGCCAGAAATTGTTACAACAAGTTCAGTGACCTCATCAACTATTCTGCAGCATACGTTCACAAAGTGGGGCCTCCTAGAGGTCATAATCACTGACAATGGACCACAGTTTCAGTCTGACCAGTTCGCGGATTTCCTCACTCATCATGCTATCAAGCATCGCCTTACTGCTTGGTACAATCCTCAAAGCTACGGAGGTGTTGAGCATTTTAACTGCCTCATCAAAGAGGGTTTAAAAGCCAACCTCGCAGCAGGCCTAACATTCGATAAAGTGGTTCAAACCATTCTCCGTACATACCATTCGACAAAGCACTCGCTAATGGCGAAGACATCCGCTGAGCTCATGATTGGACGTAATCTTCGCTGGCTACTGGATGTTCTCAAACCCCCAGCCAAACCTAGCACGAAGATAAACACACTCGCATCCCAGATTTCGGAACACCAAAGAAAAGCGAAGTCATACACTGACACAACATAACGCGCTCAAAAGCAAGAACTGAAGAACGGAGATTGGGTCAGAATTAACTGCCCAAACTGGAGTCATAAGCTCGCAGCCTCACTTTTGCCTCCAAAACAGATCGGGCGGAAGTTCAGCCCTCACACCTACGAGCTCAATAATGGAACTCGATGGAACACTCGTAAACTGATCATAACTCCCAGGCCAACAAACCAGCAGGATGGAACAACCGAAAACCTCAATCAAACACCGGAAGCTCCATGCTGGTCTCAGCGTATCAGAACACGGCCTGGCTATCTCAAGGACTTCGTCTGTTCATAGACTGTGTTTTCAAAAGGAGTGAAATATGTTGTGTTCATACTCAATTTATTTGTTACACGAACTCTCACTAGACAGGCATTAGGCCTAGCGGGAGCTATTCACACACTGCTGGTTCATGCTGGTTTTGGGACACCATTTTGAGTGTTGCTATAAAGGACACAGTTAGTTATTTATTCTTGGTTCAATTTATTTGTTTATTCATGTATACAACAGGAAACATCCTGCCTGCATCTACTCTGTCAAGTCCTGTAAGAATTTTGTATGTTGCAATAAGATTATCTCTCATTCTTTAAACTCGAGATAAAATAGGCCTAGATTCAGGTGAATTTATAATGGGGAACAAAGAAATTGCGGACCAGTTAAACAAATACTTTGGTTCTGTCTTCACGAAGGAAGACACGAATAACCTTCCGGAAGTGAAGGAAATCCTTATTAGTCAGGAAATTGTTTTAGGGAAATTGATGGGATTAAAGGCCGATAAATCCCTGGGGCCTGATAGTCTGCATCCCAGAGTACTTAAGAAGTAGCCCTAGAAATAGTGGATGCATTGGTGATCATTTTCCAACAGTCTATCGACTCTGGATCAGTTCCTATGGACTGGAGGGTAGCTAATGTAACACCATCTTTTAAGAAAGGAGGGAGAGAGAAAACGGGTAATTATAGAAGGTTAGCCTGACATCAGTATTGGGGAAAATGTTCGAATTAATTATTAAAATGAAATAGCAGCACATTTGGAAAGCAGTGACGGGATCGGTCCAAGACAGCATGGATTTATGAAAGGGAAATCCTGCTTGACAAATCTTCGAGAATTTTTTGAGGATGTAACTGGTCGAGTGGACAAGGGAGAACCAGTGGATGTGGTGTATTTGGACTTTCAAAAGGCTTTTGACAAGGTCCCACACAAGAGATTGGTGTGCAAAATTAAAGCACATGGTATTGCAGGTAATGTACTGACGTGGATCGAGAGCTGGTTGGCAGACAGGAAGCAGAGAATCAGGATAAACGGGTCCTTTTCAGAATGGCAGGCAGTGACTAGTGGGGTGCTGCAGGGCTCAGTGCTGGGACCCCAGCTATTTACAATATACATGAATGATTTGGATGAGGGAATTGAGTGTAATATCTCCAAGATTGCAGATGAGGCTAAGCTGGGTGGTGGTGTGAGCTGTGAGGAGGACGCTAAGAGGCTGCAGGGTGATTTGGACAGGTTAGGTGCGTGGGTAAATGCGTGACAGATGCAGTATAATGTGGATAAATGTGAGGTTATCCACTTTGATGGCAAAAACACGAAGGCAGAATATTATCTGAATGGTGGCAGATTAGGAAAATGGGAGGTGCAATGAGACCTGGGTGTCATGGTACATCAGTCATTGAAAGTTGGCATGCAGGTGCAGCAGGCGGTGAAGAAAGAAAATGGTATGTTGGTCTTCATAGCTAGGGGATTTGAGTATAGGAGCAGGGAGGTCTTAAAGCAGTTGTACAGGGCCTTAGTGAGGCCTCACCTGGAATATTGTGTTCAGTTTTGGTCTCCTAATGTGAGGAAGGACGTTCTTGCTATTGAGGGAGTACAGTGAAGGTTCACCAGACTGATTCCCGGGATGTCAGGACTGACATATGAGGAGAGACTGGATCGACTGGGCCTGTATTCACTGGAGTTTAGAAAGATGAGAGGGGATCTCATAGAAACATATACAATTCTGACGGGACTGGACAGGCTAGATGCAGGAAGAATGTTCCCGATGTTGGGGAAGTCCAGGACCAGGGGACATAGTCTAAGGATAAGGGGTAAGCCATTTAGGACTGAGATGAGGAGAAACTTCTTTGCTCAGAGAGTTGTTAACCTGTGGAATTCCCCACCGCAGATAGTTGTTGATGCCAGTTCATTGGATATATTCAAGAGGGAGTTAGATATGGCCCTTACGGCTAAAGAGATCAAGGGGTATAGAGAGAAAGCAGGAAAGGGGTACTGAGGTGAATGATCAGCCATAATCTTATTGAATGGTGGTGCAGGCTCGAAGGGCCGAATGGCCGACTCATGCACCTATTTTCTATGTTTCTATGTTTCCAGTTTATGCAATCACTCCTCATCTGACAATCCTCCCGTCTCAGGAATGGCGGCTGCACAGTTGATGTTGCGGATATAGACTTTCAAAAAGCATATCACATAATAGACTTGTTAACAAAGTTGAAGCACATGGAATTAAATGAGCAGTGTCACGGAAATTGGCTAAAGGATAGAAAGCAGAGTGTAGTGGTAACTGGTTTTTATCAGACTGGAAGGAAATACACAGTGGTATCCGGGTGAATCTTTATTGCACTCCCTCTATAGCAAGTGTATCCTTCCTTGGGTAATGAGACCAAAACTGTACACAATACTTCAGGTGTGGCCTCACCAGGGCCCTATATAATTGCAGCAATACATCTTTACTCATAATCAAACCCTCTTGTAATAAAGGCCAACATACCATTTGCTTTCTTAATTGCTTGCTATACCTGCATGTTAATTTTCAGTGATTCGTGTACAAGGACACCAGGTCCCTCTGAACACCTGCATTCTGCGTTCCAAAGAGAACAGTCTAACTTTTCCATCCTCTCCTCACAAATCCCTGGTAACATCCTCGTAAACCTCCTCTGTACACATTTCTAATGCCTTTATATCTTTCTGAAGTGTGGTGTCCAGAATTGTCCACAATACTCCAGCTGAGGCCTAACCAGCGATTTATAAGGTATGAGCATGTTTACAAGTTTTGTCTCATCTGCAAACATAGAAATTATGCCCTGTATACCCAAGTCCAGGCCATTAATATATATCAGTGGAGGATACCACTGTTTACTTCCTTCCAGTCTGATAAACAACCGTTCACCATTAGTCTCTGCTTTCTATCCTTTAGCCAATTTCCATGACACTGCCCATTTAATTCCATGGGCTTCAATTTTATGAACAAGTCTATTATGTAAAATGCCTTTTGAAAGTCTATATACGCAACATCAACCATGCTACCATCATCAACCCGCTCTATTATTTGATCAAAGAACTCAAATGAAGTTCACATAGGAATACATCGGTGAAATGGGGAAGAGGCTCTGAACAAGCTCTTTACTTCGGACTTACGGCAAAGAAACAGGTCATTCGGCCCAATCACTCCAAGGCAGTGTTTATGCTCCATGCAAGCCTCCTCCAATCTTTCCTCATCCAACTCTATCAGCATAACCCTCTATTCCCTTCTCCCTTAACTGCATCTATACTATTTGCTTCAACCACATCCTGTGGTAGCGAGTTCCACATTCTCATCACTCTCTGGGTAAAGATGTTTCTTCTGAATTCCCTATTTGATTTCTTGGTGACTATTTTATACTCATAGCCTCTAGTTATGCTCTTCCAATCCATGGGGTGGAGATTGGACCGCTTTGTTTTTTATTTCCTGTCGGGGCGGTTTTGAGGGGCGGACGTGCCATGTTGCGCTGACACGTCACAACGTGCTTCCCCTTCAGTTAAAGTGTGAGGGTCATTGCGAACTCTGCATTTAGTTTAGTTAGGCCCAGTGGGCCATTAGTGAGGGTTTTGGCCTGGCCAATGGCCCGGTACCCAAGAAGGGGTGCCAGGCTGCCTGTTGGCGGCCCGCCCGAACCCATGGCCAACATTGTTGGGCTGACCTCGGAGTTGGCCGACAATTAAAATAAAATGGTGGTGGTGGCGGCAGCCCACCCATCCCATTAAGGGCAGAAGCGCTGCCCCGCCACACACAGCTTCCCGCAGGGGAAAGCTGTCAGTGACACCGACCTGTGGCGGCGCCGCTCCTGCAGGGCAATTCTCTCGTGGGGCAGAAAGGGGTCGGCGCATGCCCGACGGGCAGCAGCACAGACGGTGTAGAAACCCGTTCAACAGGCAGGGATATGTTATTTTATTAAGCAGGCAGTTAGTAAACACACTGCTTTAGCTCTTTAAGGACAAACTTCATCTCGACTTAAGTGGCCCAAAGGATTTTCAGAAGCTAGTATAAAAGAACAGAGGCTCAAGTGTTTGATGGTGCAGTCTTAACTTCAGTCATTGTTGAAGTTGTATCACTGAATCCAACCTCTGTTCCATCAAGTCACCTTGTATCACCAGCCAGTGTTTTTCTTTTAAATTATCAGGTATTTGGATTACTTGAGACAAATACCTGCTGCTTTGATGAAGCATGTGACATCTGGTGATGTATCTTTAGCATTGCATTTGACACTTCTAATTCTGAGGCAAAGCTACATCCAAATCTGCCTAGCCTCAGAGTTCAGGTGTTGATGTTCTCCCTCACTTGATGATTATTTGTTAGGGCACCAAAAATTAACCGGTGATGTGTTACAATCTCTGCCACCAGCAATTCTACCTCTTCATCAGGGAATATTTTCTTTATTTTGCATCTCTTGCTCATTTGATCCTTTACCCACATCTGCCAACCGCAGCGCACATTTAGAATGTGTGTGCTCATCAATTTACATATCATTAACCATCACTACACAGTTATTTGCATCTCAGCTTTGATTGGTGTGTAGAATACTACTTGTGCAATATGCATGTGTTAAAGGGAAAAATAGCAACTTTGCACATTTAATTGTCGAGTAATTAAAGTTATTTTTTCGAGCAAGTTAAAATAATCGTAGGAATGACAGCTTTCTGGCACAGAAAATGTTATGTTGTCACCCTTAACATTTTCTTGACATCCTAATTTTTGCTGTTTTCTTTCTCTCCTCTCTTTTAAATCTCTCCACTAATACCAATCAACAGCTGTTGTGTTACTATCTGTGTCAACCAGATAAATAATATTAACTGTACAAAACATTTTAAGCTGCCTTTGTGCTCAGTACCAGTCCATTACCATTCTTGGCTGCTTGCTTTGAACTCCCAACAGTTTTGATTGCTGAATAAAAAGAAGCTGTATTCTCTACCCCTTTTTCTTGGGTGGGGGAGGGTTGGTGAGAGAAGTGGATTGGGTAGAACTCTGGGGAAAACAAACTGTGTCAAGCTGTGTGTTTAGTAGAAAACTACTCTATGCTGAAAGCAGCACAAAAGCACAAATTGAGAAGAATGAATGGACACAGATTGAGGTCCACAGTCCCGAAAGATTCAACTCCGGTTGGCCTGTCAAACTTTTAATCCTTTTCTCCACTGTCCTCACTTGACTAAAAAGAGCCATAACTTTAGAATAACATATTTTCTGGGACATTGACTTTTCTTTTCATTGCTAAAAGTCAATAGAAAAACAAAGTTTCCGAACTGGCATTTTGAAAGTGATAAATCTAATATAGAGAAGTTCCTTGTTTCTCTGTTTATAGGTAATGTAGAAATCTTTCATCTCTTTTTTCCAGGATGTCCTATTCAGCCTTAAATTTGATGCAACAGATAAAGCATTATGCTTCACAACCTTTATCTGGCTTCCCATTGATCACTGACATTAATACACCTGCGTGTGACATATACACCAAATGATTATAAATCTTTGCCCGAGAGAATTCGTCTTCTGGGAAGGGTTGCACAGAATTTATGCTTGAAGCGATAGTACTGTGCACACATCTGAGAAAAAAACTACAGAATCAGATCCACAATCCTTATAGAATGGGACCAATACATTTAGATTAATTGTTTCCAATTATCATGCTTGACCAACATTAGTTAATTGCTGCAAGAAATACTTAACATAAAAGGATTCTTAAAATTATCTAATTGCTAGAATCTAAACATTAATAAGTAACAAATGCCAGAGATAAAGTAAGCCAAGTTAAAATACATTTATGCTTTTTATTTTCTGTATTTAAAAAAAACCTTATCACATCAATGTTTCTGAATTGCAAGTGCTGGTAATAAATACCAAATTTATGCTTCTCCAATTAATGGTTTAATAACAACATATTGAAGTAATACAAATAGGAACATATGGTTGTTGCTCCAGTTTGCTACTGTTCTGCCCTGGAATACAATGACTCATGTTAGAGGAGGACTCCCCAAGCACTGTCAGCTTTCTGCCGTTCTTTGTGCTGGAGCCTAAAGTGTTAGATGGATATTGTACCATAGGGGCATCACAGTTGAGCCCAATCTTGCCCTGATCTTACAACCACTCACTATATATATTTATATATATATACACATACACCCATACTATTCACACACACAAAGAATTGCCACCAGGGGTCACTGACAGAAGCTGGAGCTCTGGCTGATTTTTTTTCACCTCCGTATTTGAGGCAATTGGACAGTTCATATCCCTGCCCAGTTGAGATCAGTTCACTCATGATTGAACAAAGGTCTTTCCTCATTTTATGTCTGAATTCCAAAAACATTTGTCTGTTGATGGCAATATATGGCACAGTCCGAGCAATTTACTCCAAGACACACCTAAATAACTGAAGAGCTGAGTCAAGCCTTCCTGGAGTTAAGGTGAATAGAAAAATACTTTGATAAGCATAGTCTTTATCAGTGGATTTGGTCACTACCGTTGACAGCTTCATTGGAATTGAAATGCAAAGAAGGCTGGGAACTGAGAGGAAAACCTGAGGTAGGAAGGAATCCTTGCCGACAGCATAAAATGATGGTTCATTTCACAAAGGTGATGTGAAGTTGATATGTATTTCATAAAGTTTAGCTGCCTGAGACTAGTTTCCTGCTTCCATTCCTGAGCAAGCTTTTTTAGGATCTCTGTCCCATGAGAATGGTATCACGATGAGAAACTTCAATTATGTGAAAAGACTAGGGAAGCTGGGATTGTTCTCCTGAGAGCAAAGAAGGTTAAGGGGATATTTAATAGAACTGTTCAAAATTATAAAAGGTTTTGATAGAGCAGATAGGGAGAAACCATTTCCACTGGCAGGAGCGCTGATAACTAGAGGGCACAGATTTAAGTGTAAGTGGTTTTTCTTGGGTGTTTTCGAAGTACCCCCACTTTACAATAGTTCTAATGCTGGGAATTATTACAGTATGGAACAGATGAACAAGTCACGGACAAATACCTCGGTCTCAACCGGCAATGCTTTATTAAAGTTAAAACACACCTGCACCCAGTAAAACCACACACACCCTGGTGTGTAAAACAAACAAATGCATCACAATGCACAGTGTGGCCTGTCTAAACAGGCCCCTAACACAAAGTACCCACGTCTAAAACACCTTCCCTGAAAACCCCTAAAGCTTGGTTGGGACACACGATATCCTTTCACACTATGCGGTGGTCTTAAAGATCCGTGGGCTGGGATAAATGCTCACCAATTAGCTCTCTGGTTTACTCACTGCTTCTCCCGATGAGGCTTATCTTCTGGGTCAAAATAGCTTTCCTTTGTCTTTCAATGGCCTGAAACCTCGGCCACTTTATTTAATATCTCACTGATGGGTTCCAATTCCATGACAAAAGGCACTCATTAACCATGATGTTACTGCATTCAGCCATTCTCATTCCCACCAGTTGATGTGTATTCAACTTAAACATGTTATTGTGCACTTCCATATCATACAATCTTTCCCGACTACCATCCCCGTAACTGAGTTCAAAGAACTGGCGGAACATTTCTTTAATGAGCGTCTCATATAACTGCTCAGTATCTTTTGGGCACCACTTGGGCAGATGTACCCCGGTTAGGTTTAAAATGATTGACGTAACTGCGTAATACACCCCCTGGAATAAAACCTTTCTTGTCGAGACTGAAACTAAACCATTCCCTGGGCCTGGTATGTTGGCTGAACACCTAACTTCGGTCGACTGTACCAGTGGGGCTGTGAGCAGGGGTTTCCTCTTATGTGCTACAAGTTCAGTGGCATTTATAGTGTTGGGAGGGTCTGGGATCACGCAGGAGTCCATACTCCAATCCCATCTGATCCCAGTCCAGGCATCCTGTCATTGCCTCGAAAAGGCAATCTACACACCTACTGGGCAGATCTGCTCTGACCCCCACATACACACATAAATTCCCTGTTCCTTCTTCCACCACTTGTCCCACACATTTCCCCTCCCCGCTTTGATCCCGTGTTCTGTCAGTACATATCATTCCCCAGTCATTCCCAATCCGCTGTCTGGTTCCCCGAGTCTTGACCACTATCCCAGCGGAATGTGTTCCTTGCACTTCAAGCATACGCGCTTGCCCTCGGTCACCCTAACCCATGTGGCTGTGACATTCAGTCTGGGACACGGTATGGAAGCCTCTCCGTATGCAAACCCGGTGTGGCTGGAGTATTTCGTCGAATTCGACCCCAGCCACCCTGGCCACCTTCCCTTGTAGAAGTCGGCTGCCATCCCGTCCATGTCCCCTGTCCTACCTCCCTGTGTCATGTTGGGTCCGTTCCCCACAGTACATCTGTAGAGGAAGGATAACTCGGTGTGCCCCCTCCTGCTGTACACTGTTCCAGCCAAGCTCCAAAGAATGATTACCACGATTGTCTCCATCTCTCTCTTGGCTCCCTGTGAAGATACAAAGGAACAACAATATTTCTGTGAGAGGGTACACCTCCATAGGTCTGGCTTCATCAAAAACACACACTGTAAAACACGAAACTGTGAAGGAAACTATTTACACCACCACCCATCTCTGGGTGGTCATGCTAGGTCTCTAGACCCTGGGCCTTTTACGGTGGTGTGTAAGGAGGCGACCACGGCGCTCTCTGCCATGGGATCCTGCTACTCCTACTAACCACCACCACCACGGGCTCCTCACTGTCCCAAACTATGGGAGGAAGACCCACATACACCATGCCGTTTACAGCGCCTTGGTGCTTCTTTCTGTTCCTCGCCCTTTCCCCCGGGTTAAACAACTTGCACTGGTTCACATGGAACCACTCTGTGCGCTTCGGAAACTTAACTGCAGACACCATGGGACTGGCCTTATCTATGAAGCTGTAGGGTCCCATATACAAAGACTCAAACGTGCCCACCTGAGCATAATTGCGGACCATGACCTGATCCCCTACCTTCCACTCGTGGGTTCTCCGGAGCTCGAGCAGCAACCGATTGCTCCGGTGCAGCTTCCCCATATTGCTGGCAGCTTGCCAATGAATCTGTTTCAAGTGTTCGAACAGATTCTTGACAAACTTGTCCCGGTTTACCTCTCTCACCTGCCCCAATGTGAGAACCGCCGGCAGAACTTGGATGGGCGTGTGCACGCCCATCCCAGTCATGAGCTCATGCGGGGAATACCCTGTGTTTCTGGAGAGGCTGGCTTGGACCCCCATCAGGACAAATGGCAAGATCTCAACCCACTTTTCGGGGACTGTCCTGTTTCCTTCTGCAGCCTTTCTTTGATGGTCTGATTAAGTCGCTCCACAACCCCCGATTGTGATATATTCACAGAGCACAGCACACACAGCTTCCTAACATGGCAGGCAGCTCTCTCGGAAGTCTCTGGAAATCTGCCGAGTTCTGTTTATTATTAACCCTGCACTTGCAGTACACAATATGTCCACATCCACAGTGTGGAGCTACAAACATTACAAGCTTACAGACATTACACTTCTCCCTCCTTAATGAAGAAGCCATCATAACAAACAACATATATAACTTTCATGTTTTACATAACACAGGATATAAACTTATTTTTTTCCATATTTACAAATTAAACTTTACCACTTGTTTTCTGTTTCGAAGAGGATACCTTCGCTCTCGAACAGAACCTTCTAAACATGGTGTTGATTTCACACTCATTCGAGGCTCATCCTGAGGAACGTTTTCCTCCATGGAATTTCCTTGATTTTCATTTGAACTCACTCTAACTTCAGTCTCTATGTTTTCCTGACTCGGACTCAGACCTTCATTCTGATTCTCTCCTGGATTTGTTTCCAGTACATTGGATTTAGTATTTGTTACTGGTATATCAAAACTATCTGATGAGTCAGAAATAATTGAATCATTCCCACCTTCAACTCCTTCCATGTCTGTAGGTAAAATATGATCAATATGAACAAATCTAACCTGTCCATTATCAAACATCTTTACCAAATATGTGCGAGGACCACATATCTTCACCACTCTTCCTGGTAACCACTTTAACCATTTATGGTGATGGTTCTTCACTCCTACCTTCTGGTTTAATTTCACACTTCTCTCTTTTACTCTACCTCCATCATGATTCTCTTTCTGTCTTAATTGTGTCTCTTCGATGGACTGTGCCAAATGTGGCTTTAACAACAAGAATCTGGTTCATGGCTGTCGTTTGAGAAACAACACTGCTGGTGTTGTACCAGTAGTTGTATGAGGAATATTTCAATATGTAATCAAAAAATTAGCCAATTTGTGATCCAATGACAACAGTCGTTTCCTTGGATTTGGATCGAACATTTGTTTTATGAGGGCATGTTTTACAATTTGTACAGTGCACTCTGTTGCACCATTCGTAGCAGGATGGTATGGTGGAACCTTGGTATGTTTCACACCATTTTTGCTCGTGAATTGTGCAAATTCTTCTTAACGAAGTTGTGGTCCATTATCCGAAAAAATTTCTTCAGGGAGGCCAAATGAAGAAAATAATTTTTGTAAAATGTCCAATGTTTTACTTGTTGTTATTTTCTACATTGGAAACACCTCAACCCACTTCGAATGGCTATCAATCACAATGAACAATTGTTGTCCTTCTAACTCAGCAAAATCAATATGTAGCCTTTGCCACACCCTGGGAGGCCATTTCCATGGCTGTAATGGTACTGGTGGTGGTTGCTTGCTTACCGATTGACATGTCGTACACTGACTCACGATGTACTCTAAATCTTTATCAAGACCTGGCCACCATAAATAACTGCGTGCAAAACTCTTGGTCAAACACATTCCCAGGTGCTGGTCATGGAGGTCTTCTAATAATTTGGACCTGAATTTATTTGGTACAACCACTCTTGCACCCCACATGATACATTCTTTATTGACTGATAATTCATTCCGACGAATGAAGAATGGATGTGTATCTTTGTCTGTTACCTGGTTTGGCTATCCATTTGCAATATACTCATACACCTTTGGCATCACTGGGTCACGTTTGGTTGCTCTACCAATCTCTTCAGCTTTGACTGGCAGTTCATCAATGTATGAAAAATAAAACACTTCTTCGCTATTGGGTGTAACTTGTGATGGGGAAGGCAATCTAGACATTGCATCAGCATTACTGTGATCAGCTGATCATCTGTATTCAATTTCATATGTATATGCTGAAAAAAATCAAAGCCCATCTCTGCATTTGGGCTGCAGCTAATGTTGGAACTGGGAACTTTGGATGGAGGATTGCTGTTAGGGGCTTATGGTCCGTAATGATGGTAAACTTATGACCATACAAGTATTTGTGAAACTTCTTGACCCCAAAAATTAATGCCAAAGCTTCCCTTTCAATTTGCGCATAATTACTCTCACTGGCACTGAGAGTGCGTGAAGCAAAAGCAATTGGTCTCTATCCCCCACTACTTAATACATGAGAGATTACTGCCCCAACTCCATACGGAGAGGCATCACATGCTAGCTTAATCTCCTTAGATATGTCATAGTGAACTAACATGGTGCTCTCTACCAATTTGCTTTTACACTCCTTGAATGCTGTATAGCATTCTTTTGACCACTTCCAATGGACCTGTTTTTTCAAAAGTTCATTCAGTGGATGTAATACTGTAGCCAAATTTGGTAGGAACTTCCCATAATAGTTCAAAAGACCCAAGAATGAACGAAGTTCAGTGACATTCCTGGGAGTGGGTGCATTTCTAATTGCATCCAATTTTTCCATGGTTGGATGTAAACCATCTTTGTCCACTCTGTACCCTAATTACTCCACTGAGTTTTAAATAACTCACATTTACGAGCAGACACTCGTACTCTGTGCTTCTTTAGCCGTTTGAGGTCATCATTCAATATGTTATTATGAATTTGCCTATTTGGTGCTGAAATTAGTATGTCATCCAAATAACATATTACCCTTTCAATACCTTGCAAAATCTGGTTCATTACCTCTTGGAATATGGCAGGGGCGGAAGACACTCCAAACGGTAGCCTATTAAATTGATATAGGCCTAGATGAGTATTGATAGTCAAACATGACTTGGACTCCTCATCTAGTTCAAGCTGTAAGTGGGTATTTGTAAGATCCAGCTTTGAGAAGATCTGACCATCTGTCAGTGTTGTGAACAAATCTTATATATTCGGCAATGTATTGGGGACATTACCCTCTAGAACCTGGTTTATGGTTACTTTTTAATCAACACACAATCTTACCTTACCATCGGACTTGTTACAACAACAACGGGTGTAGCCCAATTACATCAATCTATCTTACATATAATGTTCTCATTCAGTGGATGTAATACTGTAGCCAAATTTGGTAGGAACTTCCCATAATAGTTCAAAAGACCCAAGAATGAACGAAGTTCAGTGACATTCCTGGGAGTGGGTGCATTTCTAATTGCATCCAATTTTTCCATGGTTGGATGTAAACCATCTTTGTCTACTCTGTCCCCTAATTACACCACTGAGTTTTAAATAACTCACACTTACGAGCAGACATGGCTTGTAGTAAACCGATCAGGTGTCCTTCAGTACCCTGACACTCGCCTTGAAAACTTGGATTGGACTGCCCGTTTCGCAGAACACTTTCGGATACTTCTTGATAACCTCATCCGTTGATGAAAATCTCGCTTCCACACAGAAAATCTTACTGCAATCCAGCTTCAGTGAGCCCAACCAATTTCTTTCTAGTAAAGCAGACTTGTCTCCTTTCACTACTATTAGAGGCAAGTTCTGAAATTGATCTTTATATTTCACCGGTACGGTGATACAATCTACCACAGGAATTTTCTCTCCCGAGTAGCCTCGCAGCTCTATCTTCGATTTCTCCAGTTGAAAATCACGCAATTTGTCGCGGTGTAGTGACTCCGGTACTGCACTCACGGATGCACCCGTGTCAATTTCCATTTGTATCTTGAATTCCGCAACATCTATGTGGATTTTGATGCTTTCCAAATCGCTGTCCGTTAACCTCCTGATGACGTGTAACTGTAACATCTCCTCGTCCTGTTGTTGTTCTTCCATGCTATGTAGTCTCTTGGGATTTCTAATCATAGCTTTGAATGCTGGACTCATAGCTTTAAAAACTGGTTTACCCTTCAGTTGGCATGCCTTCGCAAGATGCCCAGTCTTTCTGCAGAAGAAACACTCTGCCTTCACGTATGGACAAATTTGAGCAATGTGTTGTCCCAGGCACCTATAGCACGACTTCGACGCTCTGTTAGAATTTCCAGTTTCTGAGACTTTGGGCCCCCACCGTCTTTTACCTTGAACCTGCAGGTGATTTATCTCGGTTGACTGACGACGGTAATTATTATTTATTTTTTGGGAATATTATTCGGCCATGCCCATCGCCCTCACTGTCTGACAAGCAATCTCAAAAGTCAAGTCATCCATCGTCAATAACTTCCTTCTGATTGCATCATTTTTCAACCCACAAACAAAGCGATCCCATAATGCTCAGTTTTGAAAGTTTTCAAAATTACAGTGCATCGATAGCTTTTTAATGCTACGATGTGATCACTGATAATCTCATCAGCCTTTTGATTCCGAATCCCGAACTGATAGCTTTCAGCAATTTTTAACGGTTTGGGATTATAGTGATGCTTCAGCTTCGTTAAAATCTCTTTAAGCCCTGTGTCCTTTGGCTCGTCAGGCACAAGCAGATTTACAAGGGTTTCGTATAATGTCGGACCTGCCTTCGATAAGAAGATCGCTTTCTTACGTTCCAACACAGCCTGGATCTGGACTGCATTGTCTGGAACTTCGATTATATTATTTGCAGTGAAATACATTTCCAGCCGATCCACATCCTTGTCGCCAAATGTGATATATTCACAGAGCACAGCAAACAGAGCTTCCTAACATGGCAGGCAGCTCTCTCGGAAGTCTCCCAAAATCTGCTTGGTTCTGTTTATTATTAACCCTGCACTTTCAGTACACAATACGTCCAGATCCACAGTGTGGAGCTACAAACATTACAAGCTTACAGACATTACACTGATGACTGTGGGTTGTGAGCCACATGCAATTTCCCTTCTATCCCTCGCACTTTCAAGGTAGCCTGCATGACCTGCCCTGTGAAGTGGCTCCCCTGATCAGACTCCATGATCTGTGGCAGTCCCCACCTTGAGAACACTTCCCTCACCAAGATCCTTGCCATCGCTGTGGCTGATCAGCAAGGGAAGGCTTCAACCCACTTCAAGAAAACATCCACAAGGACCAAACAATACTTGTAACCCCACTTTTGCAGTGGGCAATGGCCCAATGTAATCGACCTGTACCGACTGCCATGGTCCCTCTACCCTTCTTGTGTGTCCCATGGGAACCTTTCTTTTCTGGGGATTGGGGTTGTTCGCTGCGCACACCAGACAGTCCGCGCAAAAATCGCAGATATCCTCCTACAGTTGCGGCCACCACTCTGCCTGTTCTACCCTCTGCCAGGTAGTCTCCGGCCCTGGGTGTCCAGCTCCTGGGCCCCCATGGGCTATTTGGAGGAATTCCCTCTGGTGCTGTTCTGGGACCACCCACTGATCCCCCATGAAAAGCATTCCCTCCTTTAACGTAAAGCCCACTACCCCGAACGGGCCTTCTATCTTTTCTCCCCTAGCCAGCTGCTCCAGGACAACCTTGAGAATGGGATCCTGCGTCTGGACTTTCCTCAGTCCAGGGCCAACGCTATCCCTACACTCCCTTGTGTTCCACCTTTGTCACAGATCGTTGCTACTGGGCTGAACCCGTATGGGTCCCAAAACTCTCCTGTTTTGGCTCCCTCCTTGGCTAACTCATCAGCCTTTTGGTTGCCTTCCCGTCCGGGCTCTGTCTTGGAATGGGCCTTTACTTTATGAATGTAATTGCTTCCCTGGGTTTCTGTGGCCTCTAAGATCACATGGCTGAACTACAACAATTGTCCATCCCTATCTGGCGTAAAAATAAAAAGGGAAAGGTGGCTCAACCGTGGCTAACAAGGGAAATTAGGGATAGTGTTAAATCCAAGGAAGAGGCATATAAATTGGCCAGAAAAAGCAGCAAACCTGAGGACTGGGAGAAATTTAGAATCCAGCAGAGGAAGACTAAGGGTTAATTAGGAGGGAGAAAATAGAGTACGAGAGTAAGCTTGCAGGAAACATAAAAACTGACTGCAAAAGCTTCTATAGATAGGTGAAGAGCAAAAGATTAATGAAGATTACTGTAGGTCCCTTGCAATCAGAATCAGGTGAATTCATAATGAGGAACAAGGAAATGGCAGACCAATTGAACAAATACTCTGGTTCTGTCTTCACTAAGGAAAACACGAATAACCTCCCGAAAATAATAGGGGACCGAGGTCTAGCGAGAAGGAGGAACTGAAGGAAACTGTGTTAGGGAAATTGATGGGATTGAAGGCCGATAAATCCCCGGGGCCTGATAGTCTGCATCCCAGAGTACTTAAGGAAGTGGCCCTAGAAATAGTGGATGCATTGGTGATCATTTTCCAACAGTCTATCGACTCTGGATCAGTTCCTATGGATCGGAGGGTAGCTAATGTAACCCCACTTGTTAAAAAAGGAGGAAGAGAGAAAACAAGGAATTATAGACCAGTTAGCCTGACATCGGTAGTGGGGAAAATGTTGGACTCAATTATTAAAGATGTAATAGCAGCGCATTTGGAAAGCAGCGATGGGATCGGTCCAAGTCAGCATGGATTTATGAAAGGGAAATCATGCTTCACAAATCTTCTAGAATTTTTTGAGGATATAAGTAGTAGAGTGGACAAGGGAGAACCAGTGGATGTTGTGTATTTGGACATTCAAAAGGCTTTTGACAAGGTCCCACACAAGATATTGTTGTGCAAAATTAAAGCACATGGTATTGGAGGTACTGTATTGACGTGGATAGAGAACTGGTTGGCAGACAGGAAAAAAAGAGTAGGAATAATTGAGTTATTTTCAGAATGGCAAGCAGTGACTACTGGGGTACCGCAAGGTTCAGTCAGCTATTTACAATATACATTAATGATTTAGACGAAGGAATTGAATGTAATATCTCCAAGTTTGCAGATGACACTAAGCTGGGTGGCAGTGTGAGCTGTGACGAGAATGCTAAGAGGCTGCAGGGTGACTTGGACAGGTTAGGTGAGTGGGCAAATTCATGGCAGATGCAGTATAATGTGGATTATTGTGAGGTTATCCACTTTGGTGGCAAAAACAGGAAGGCAGCATATTATCTGAATGGCGACAGATTGGGAAAAGAGGAGATGCAGCGAGACTTGGGTGTCATGGTACATCAGTCATTGAAAGTTGGCATGCAGGTATAGCAGGCGGTGAAGAAGGCAAATGACATGTTGACCTTCATAGTGAGAGGATTTGAGTATAGGAGCAGGGAGGTCTTACTGCAGTTGTACAGGGCCTTCGTGAGGCCACACCTTGAATATTGTGTACAGTTTTGGTCTCCTAATCTGAGGAAGGACATTCTTGCTATTGAGGGAGTGCAGCGAAGGTTCACCAGACTGATTCCCGGGGTGGCAGGACTGACATATGAAGAAAGACTGGATTGACTATGTTTATATTCACTGGAATTTAGATGAATGAGAGGGGATCTCATAGAAACATATAAAATTCTGATGGGATTGGACAGGTCAGATGCAGGAAGAATGTTACCGATGCTGGAGAAGTCCAGAACCAGGGGTCACAATCTAAGGATAAAGGGTAAGCCATTTAGGACCGAGATGAGGAGAAACACTCAGAGAATTTTAAACCTGTGGAATTCTCTAGCACAGAAAGTTGTTGAGGCCAGTTCGTTAGATATATTCAAAAGGGAGTTAGATGTGACCCTTACGGCTAAAGGGATCAAGGGGTATGGAGAGAAAGCAGGAATGGTCATATTGAATGCTGGTGCAGGCTCGAAGGACTGAATGGCCTACTCCTCCACCTATTTTCTATGTTTCTTTGTTTCTCAGATCCTTTGCAACAGTGATTTGTTTGCTAAGGGCTTCCCGTCTGCGGAAATGAAGCAGCAACGAGACCAGATGGTCGAGTATTCGGTGCATGAATTGCATGTGAACATGGAATCCGAACAGATAGTGTATGGGGTCGGGAACTCGTCGGCGTGGATAACGACGTACACCACTGCCGACAGTTTGGCGTGCTGAGCACTCAGGGTGCTCGGGAGTTTAATGGCCCTTGCAATGCCTACCTTCGGGTCATAAATCCCACACCCGATGAAACGCTCCCCTGCTACCACCGAACTGGATTCGTCAACATATATTTTGCGGCCCGTGCGGTGTAACCCGGCCCGAAATCCTATGTCTACGTCCCATACTCCCTCTACCGAACATTTATGGGTCATCCCTGCATAGATCATGTTAACTGCCAGCCTTGCACGCACAGATTCATCTGTGAGAGCAATAAATTCCAGCGAGCAATGCGAGCACTGCTCACTGTGCCGTCCTTTATCCTCCCATCTAATAACATCTGAGTGGGGGTATGGTGGGTTAGTAGATTGATCTGGGTTGACCCCGTGAAAAGCTGCGGTGCTTCATGGCCCAATGCGTGGCAAGGAGATGACTCTCACAATTGGAGTACCCCCATTCTACATCTTTGAGGACTCTTGAGGAGTAAGCCCCAGCTTGCCGTGCCGCTCCTGGAGCAGCACCGAGCTCAAACTGTCCCCGCTACCTGTTAATTGTAAAAGGAAGTCCTCCCCACCATTAATCCCCCCTAGTGTGGGTGCCGTCTGCAGGTCCCCCTGAGACAATTGAATGCTGCCGTGCAATCCTCATCCCACTCCCATCCGACTCCCTTGCGAAGGAGCCGAAGCAGAGGGGCTGCCGTAGAGGCGTAATCCTCAATAAAATCCTTGCATTTCATCATGAGTCCCAGGAAGGATCTCATCCCCATCACGGTCATGGGGGTTGTTAACTTCTGTACCGGCTTCCGTTTGTTCTTGTCTGTAGCCCTTTCCCCAGCCCTTACGGTCAGCCCGAAAATTTGATTTCCCTCTGACCGATTTGAGCTTTCTTGGGATTGACCTTGAACCCGGTGTCCTTCAACAGCTCCAGCAGCTCGGCCAGCAGTGGTTCATGCTCCTCCCCCTTGTCGGAGAACAAAAAGGAAATTGTTCACATACTGCACTAAATGCTGGGGTCTGCTGAAACCCTTTAAACTGTTGGACATACACTGGTGAAGGGTGGAGGAGGTGTTGTGGAAACCATGGGGAAGGCATGTCCAGGTATACATAAGAAGATAAGAACATAAGAAATAAGAGCAGGAGTAAGACATATGGCCCCTTGAGCCTGCTCCGCCATTTAATAAGATCATAGCTGATCTGATCATGGACTCAGCTTCACTTTCCTGCCCGCTCCCCATAACCCCATATCCCCTTATCGTTTAAGAAACTGTCTATTTCTATCTTAAATTTATTCAATGTCTCAGCTTCCACAGCTCTCTGAGGCAACAAATTCCATGGATTTACAATCCTCTGAGAGAAGAAATTTCTCCTCATCTCAGTTTTAAATGGGCGGCCCCTTATTCTAAGATCATGCCCTCTAGTTCGACTCTCTCCGATCAGTGGAAACATCCTCTCTGCATCCACCTTGTCAAGCCCGCTTATAATCTTATATGTTTCGATAAGATCACCTCTCATTCTTCTGAATTCCAATAAATAGAGGCCCAACCTACTCAACCTTTCCTCATAACTCAACTTCCTCATCCCCAGAATCAACCGAGTGAACCTTCTCTGATCTGCCTCCAAAGCAAGTATATCCTTTCGTAAATATGGAAACCAAAACTGCACGCAGTATTATAAGTGTGCCCTTCCCAATGTCTTGTATGGATGTAACAAGACTTCCCTGCTTTTATACACCATCACCTTTGCAATAAAGGCCAAGATTCCATTGGCCTTCCTGATCACTTGCTGTATCTGCACACTATCCTTTTCTGTTTCATGCACAAGTTCCCCCAGGTCCCGCTGTACTGCAGCACTTTGCAATCTTTCTCCATTTAAATAATAACTTGCTCTTTGATTTTTTTCTGCAAAAGTGCATGACATCACACTTTCCAACATTATACTCCATCTGCCAAATTTTTGCCCACTCACTTAGCCTGTCTATGTCCTTTTGCAGATTTTCTGTGTCCTCCTCACACATTGCTTTTCCTCCCATCTTTGTATCATCAGCAAACTTGGCTACGTTACACTCGGTCCCTTCCTCCAAGTCGTTAATATAGATTGTAAATAGTTCCCAGCACTGATCCTTGTGGCACCCCATTATTTCCTGGTTGCCAACCAGGGAATGAACCATTTATCCTGACTCTCTGTCTTCTGTTATTTAGCCAATCCTCTATCCATGCTAACATATTACCCCCAACTGCGTGAACTTTTATCTTGTGCAGTAACCTTTTATGTGGCACCTTGTCAAATGCCTCCTGGAAGTCCAAATACACCACATCCACTGGTTCCCCTTTATCCATTCTGTTCGTTACATCCTCAAAGAACTCTAGCAAATTTGTCAAACATGACTTCCCCTTCATAAATCCATGCTGAATCTGCCTGACCGAATTTTGCTTTTCCAAATGTCCTGCTACTGCTTCTTTGATAATGGACTCCACATTTTCCCAACCGGATGTTAGGCTAACTGGTCTATAGTTTCCTGCTTTTTGTCTGCCTCCTTTTTTAAATAGGGGCATTACATTTGCAGTTTTCCAATCTGCTGGGACCTCCACAGAATCCAGGGAATTTTGGTAAATTACAACCAATGCATCCACAATCCTTGCTGCTACTTCTCTCAAGACCCTAAGATGCAAAGCCTCAGGTCCAGGGGATTTATCTGCCTTTAGTCCCATTATCTTACTGAATACCACCTCCTTAGTGATTATGATTGTGTTAAGTTTCTCCCCTCTTTAGCCCTTTGACTATCCACTGTTGGAATATCGTTAGTGTCCTGTACTGTAAAGACTGATACAAAATATTTGTTCAAAGTTCCTGCCATCTCGATGTTCCCCATTACTAATTCCCCAGTCTCGTCCTCTAAAGGACCAACATTTACTTTAGCAACTCTTTTCCTTTTTATATACCTATAGAAACTCTTGCTATCTGTTTTTATATTTTGTGCTCGTTTACTTTCATAGTCTATCTTCCCTTTCTTCATCATTTTTTTAGTCATTCTTTGCTGGCTTTTAAAAGCTTCCAGTCTTCCGTCCTCCCACTAGTTTTGGCCACTTTGTATGCCCTTGTTTTTAATTGGATACCATCCTTTATTTCTTTAGTTTGCCACGGATGGCTACCTTTTCTCTTACATCCTTTCCACCTTACTGGAATATATTTTTCTTGAGAGTTGTGAAATATCTCCTTAAATGTACACCACTGTTCATCAACCATCCTACACTTAAATCTATTTTTCCATACTGTTGCCCTTTAAATGTGAATGCAAATTTGTACTGGTCCTCTCTTTTGAGAGGAATTGACCAGAACCCGTTCGATATATCCAGCACCGTGAAAGTGGTCGCGGATGCTGGAATGCCCCCTATCAGGCTGGCTATGGCCGCAACAGTAGGCGCGCAGGCTGGAATGTTCTTGTTGAGCACCTGATAGTCCACGTTGGCCCTCCTCGACAGGTCAGGTTTCTGAACCGGCTAAAATGGAGAGCTCACTTGTGCGGCAATAGGCCTCAATACCTCCTAGGCTACCAGGGATCCCAGTGCCGTCTCTAAGTCGGCCTCTGCCTCCCTGGGGAAATTGTACTATTTCTGCGGCCGGGACATAGCGTCCCCTTGTACTCTGACTTCTACCCCCATCACCCTACCACAGTCGTGTTTGTGTATGGCGAACGATGCGATTGTCCCGCACAAAAGCCTGGTACTCAGCCGGGGTAGTATTAACCAATTGCTCTAGGTCGTAATTACCCTTAGGCTTCATTGTACACACTGTGCATTTACCTTCCCCCTTCCTTGGGATCACTACAACGTCTTTCTTCTTATCGGAACCCACTGCTCCCCAAAGGCAGTGATTCCGCAAATCCACTATGATTCTGTGGGCTAACATAAAGTTGGCTCTGAGGACTCCTGACCCCGGCTGCTCCCATTTCAGCAGGACGCACTTCCATTTTGCGTGGAGTGATCCTAAATCGATGGCTAGTAGCCTGGAAATCGACCCCGCCTGCTCATTCCCTGTGAACCCCACCAGACTGTGTGGAACCTTGCTAGACCAAGGTGAGGTAGTTGGATTACTTGCGTGAATCATCGTGCTGGAAGCACCAGTGTCCACCAAGTATGTCCCCACTACCTTTTGCACCTCCATCTTCACGCATGGTCGACACCACTCATTGTAAGCGAACGAACACAGGTACTCCGGCTGGATGCATGCTAGTCAGAGTGGTGGGATTACTGGAGTGGTTGGGATTTCCCTGCTCACGGTAGCGTCTACCCTTCTCTGCTCTGGCACAAAAGCTGTCTGAAGTGCCGCCACCAGAACATCAAATTGTTCCGGGATCAGTGCTTTCGCTTCGACAGGTTTTGTCTTAGGCACTGGAGGATCCCCCTTGCCTTGTCCCCTCCTCGGGACCAGACAGTCTCTCCTCCGGTGTCCCATCTTCCCACACCCGACACACATCCTATCCCTTTCTGAGCTACCCCCTTCCTGGCACCATTCCTTTTTACTACTCTCACTGGCCTTTAACTCGTGAACCTTCCCTTTAACTGGTTTGAACTCCTCCTCCACGCCGGCCTTAAATGCAAGACTCATGTGATGGAGCACATCGGCCTCCGTCTTCTGAAGATTATCAGGGTCAAACCAGTTCTCGGACTTTACCCTAATCCGGGGCAAACTCTTTGACACTAGGGTCCTGAGCCAGTAGTTCCTTGGCTCCTCCTGCAACTGCGCTCAGTCCAGCACTCCATTACAGGCTTTATTATAGACTGGCCAGAGCCGGTCCGCAAAAGCCTGAGGTGCTTCCCCAGCCACTTGCAGCGACCTCTTTACCCTGGAGAATGGATTACCCTGGGCATGACCCATGGCTCTTAGGATTTCCTCCTCTAAGCCTTTTATGGTTCCCTGCCCCCCTTGTTTTCGGCCGATAGGGCCTGATACATCTTCCCCTCCAGGGAAAATAATAGCAGCTTGTGAACCTCTGATTCCTTACACCCATTAACCTCTCCCACCTATTCCATCTCCGTGAAGTGGACTGATGGGTCTCCTTCGTTGGTAAGCTTGGGCACCCCTGAAATCATATTTTGCAGCTGTGGGATTGTGAATGGGACCACAAAATCACTTTGCAGTGCTCCCTGACCTTGGCCGTCTATGGGCACACTGTACTTCTGCTGCCGTATGGGCCTCATCTGTCCCTTTGGCGCTTCAAGCAATGGTCAGACATCCCTACCTTGCCCTCAATTCTTGCTATCTTCTCCTTCCTCTTCCCAGTGCACCCGAGCTTCCCCCAGGGCCATCAATCAAACCATGCCTTTGGCTTTGGCAAGAGCTTGAGTCAAGCTTTTAATTTTTTCTTGGCATGGGGCCCACTCTCAAACCCCCTACTGCTAGCTTCCCAAACGCTGTCTTAATATCCTTCAGTTGCCCCTCCAGCCCGTTTAATTTACCCTGCCAAATGAGCGGTCTCCTCTTGTGCGACCTGTTTATTGAGCTTGGCCTCTGTTACCTGACACTGCAGGTATTCCCTTTTGTTACGGGAGGTTTCCTCCTGAGTGTGCTTCTCCTGCTTTTCTTCGCTCAACTCATCTAAAAGCCTCATTCCTACCACGGCCCTTGCGGCTGACTGCTTCTCAGACTCTTTGAGCTCTGCTCCCTAAGCAGCTGGACTTGCTTCTGCAGACACAGGAGCCAGATGGCTTTTTCTTTTTCTTTTCTATGCTCCTTACTATCAGTCCACTCAGCAGCTTTGTCCTCCGGACTCTCAGCCCGCAAAAGGTCGAGTACCCACTGTTGTGTTACATTAACTTTCCCAAAGATATATGAGGAAATCCTAGCCTCCATTGCCGATCTTTTGGCCTCAATATCCTCCATAACTCTCTGTTCAGTACACTCAGCATCCTGCCGCAGTCACCAGATTCTGTAAGTGGTTTCTCTCAGGTGTTTTCGAAGCACCCCCACTTTACAATAGTTCTAACGCTGGGAATTATTACTGTATGGAACAGATGAACGAGTCATGGACAAATACCTCGGTCTCAACTGGCAATGCTTTATTAAAGTTAAAACACACACCTGCACCCAGTAAAACCACACACACCCTGGTGTGTAAAACAAACAAATTCAAGACAATACACAGTATGGCCTGTCTAAACAGGCCCCTAACATGAAGTATCCATGTCTAAAACGCCTCCCCTGAAAACCCCAAAACTTGGTTGGGACACATGACATCCTTTCACACTATGCGGTGGTCTTAAAGATCCGTAGGCTGGGATAAATGCTCACCAATTAGCGCTCTGGCTTACTTGCTGCTTCTCCCGATGAAGCGTATCTTCTGGGTCTGTACCAGACTGTGGTATTCAAGTCCAGTCTCAAGATCAGCCTCCCAGTCAAAGTAGCAAGGCTCTCTTGGCTCGTAGATGGTGGTTTCTTCTCTCCGTTCCAGATGGAGTACTCGGTCCTTGTGTGTTGCAAGCAGGCATAGAAGAGGGGAGAGAGAGAGAGATGGCTTCCAACTGCCATTCTTATACCTGCAAGATTGCTTAAAATCCAACTGTCCTTTCCGCCTAAGACTTTCCAACTGAAAAGCAAAAAGCAAGTCTTTGCTTGTCCCTTTGTGAACTGGGCTGTCCCTCAATGGATGGCTACGATGAGTGTGTGGTCAAAAGAGCTTTCCTTTGTCTTTCGATGGCCTGAAACCTCGGCCACTTTATTAATATCTCAGTGATGGGTTCCAATTCCATGACAAAAGGCACTCATCAACCATGATGTTACAGCATTCAGCCATTCTCATTCCCACCCATTTCTTGTGTATTCAACTTAGACATGTTTACACCTGCTCTGGGTCAGCTTTTCCGCTGTACAGTGAATATGTCCGAGCAAAGTTCAAAACTTAGAAGTCCAAAGATAATTTTAGAAAGAACCAGAGAGGAGATGAGGAGTCATTTATTTATGAAATTAGTTATTATGATCTCGAATACCCAGACTAAAAGGGCCGTGAATGCAGATTCATTATTTAACTTTCTAAAGGGACTTGGATATATACTTGAAAAGGGAAAAAAATTGTAGGGCTATGGGGAAAGAGCAGGAAAATGGGATTAATTGGATGGCTCTTTCAAAAAGCCGGCACAGGCACAATGGGCTGAATGACCTCCTTCTGTGCTGTATGATTCTATATATCTGTCACACGCCAAGCATGGCTATAAGAAAATGCTTGCTATCTAACGACCAATTCCTTTCACCAACAATATCCAACTCTTCTCTCAAATTACAACACATTGTTCTAGTATATCCATGCTATGATGGTTATTGCTGCTTAAAACTTTTGTCACTTTTATCTCATGAGCCCCAAATACACTATCCTTCACATTCCTCCTCCTCCTCCCTCCATCATCACTACACTGATATTATAACTTGGCATACAGTCTTCCAAATTGAATTGTTCATTCCCAGAACCTCACCCAGCTCAATTTTCTTACTATAAGATTGTAAAACCCATCAAAGCCTTGGCTCAGTAGTAGCACTCTTGCCAATGAGTCAGAAGGTTGTGGGTTCAAGCTCCACCCCAGAGACTTCAGAGCATAATCCAGGCTGGCACTTCAGCGCAGTGCTGAGAGAATGCTCCATTGTTGGAAGTGCTATCTTTCAGATGAGATGTTAAACTGAGCCACATCTGCCCTCTCAGGTGGATGTAAAGGATCTCAAGGCACTTTCATAGGTGAGGAGGAGTGTTCTACCTGTGTACTGGCCAACATTTATCCCTCAACCAACTTCATTAAAATAGATTTTCTGGGTAATTATCTCATTACAGTTTGTGGGGCTTTGCTTTGAGCTAATTGGCCACTGTGGTTCCTACAATACAAGTGACTACTCTTCAAAAGTACTTCATTGGCTGTAAAGCACTTTGAGATGTCCTGAGGTCATGAAAGGTGTTATGATTACTACTTTTTAACTTGACTTCATCATTGCTGATTTCCTGCACAATGGACCTCAACCCTTCCTCTAGCTTTTCAATTCTAATATAAAGCTATAAAACATGAGAGCAAATTACATTTGGTACATTTGATGAGCTGTGCAATTGAATGGCACATACCCTTGTCATTGTAAATAAACTGTGCTAACTTTGTTGTCACCATGTCTATCTACTCTATTTAACTAATTGGCCTAGATTCGCTAGTTCATAATGCCTTTAGTTTAGCCTTGGTAAAAATGGACATTAGGTGATGAAACAATATCTTTCAATCTTCTTAGGATAGTGATTCTTGGTGGGATACAGATCTTTTTATCACTGGTACTTCTTCGAAGATTGAGATTAAGGCACATTATTGAGGTTGAGGTGACAGAGCTTCACTGTATAACTAATGCATGTTGTTCTTGACCTGTGAGTGATTGATGCTACTATAGATACCAAAAGTATAGAAAAATCATCCATTTGACAGCACTGATCTCCCTCAAGTTGAAGAAAAGAAAAATGAACATACAGTTCTTGTTTGCTAAGACGTTTACAAGTTCTAACTAGTATAAATTAATTTTGTGTAATCTGAAAATTTGCATTATTGATGGTTTGAAAAATTACAAGCAATGTATAAATATCACAGGAAACCAATGTGCTTGTATTGAAAAATAATTATTATAGAATCACAAATAATATGAAGGTATTTGCCCCAGGCAGCAGGCAATTACCCTGCATTACAACAAATGGGTTGCAATTCATCCTTTGTCAGTCCTTTGGCAGATCTGTGAAATCTGACTAATTTTCAATGAGTTCCATATTGTGTTCATAAAAAGTGTGAATTGTCTGATCTTTTTCACAATAGAAAAAAATACAAGGCCCTGTATGTTGAATTGAGTTCAAAATCTGCTTTATCCTTTATAATCGCAAGTCTCACTATAAACGAGGGACTCGCTTGATGTCTAATATGAGACGGGTTGTTTATGAAACTTTATGTTACCATGCTTTGAAAAGTTTCAATTTATAAAACAAATTTCTAATTGAAGTGCACACAGTTTCAAGTGTTTGGGGTGGAAAATCGGTTTGAGGCTAATTAGGATGCTAATGGCGGTGAGACGGTAAATTTTGCACCGGGAAACGGTTTGCGTCTGCAGCCACAAAATTCAGCAGCTGGGCCCTGAGTGTGGAGCGGAGCGCTAAGGAAGATGTTCCACGCCTCTTTTAGGGCTGAGCAACTGAAAATCCTGAGCTAAAGAACAGGCCTCAGAGCACCCTCAGAGAGGCTTCCCTGGGGAAAACATAATCTCCCCAAAAAACACAAAGAACATTCCCAATACCTTGCTCACCCCGCTTAAAGATAAATTGCAAAAATAAAAATAAATTTAAAAAATCACACTTACCTGATGTATTAATTCCTTCCCTCACCACCACTGGAACAATTCAGTCCACCTAGGGAGTGCTATGGGGCGCTACTTTCCTGCTGCAATCAAATTTCAGAACGGTGTCACTACCGGGGACATTGCACACCGGCTGGAGTCTCCCGGCAGTACTGCGCCACACCGCCGGCACTGGCAGACTGAATGTGCCCGTCAGTGTGAATGCCAACACTCACAGCCCTGACCCTTTTAGCGCCCCTGTTTTGACCCATTCCAGGGGCGCTAAGCCACCGAATTTCTAACCCTTTGTGTTTTGGCTGACAGGGATTTGGGCTGGAAATTCGGTTGTGTAGTGCCTTTGTTAGCGCTCCAACAGGAAATTTGCTTAGTATGTTGCGGCAGTGCCAAATGTTACCTCCTTGGTCGGTACTTTAATTTCCAGCGGTCCACTGTCACTCACCCGGGATGGAGCATCAGAATCCGGAGCAAGGTGTGTGAGCACACATTGCTGGCCTGCTTCAGTACTGTCAGTACCCCATTGCACTTTGGGGAACACAGAAAGGATGGTTGTAGTCAGTGTGTGTATGACATCACTCTGCGACTAACTCAGAGCACACTGAGCCTGAAACACAGCAGTCTGTGAGTTCATGCCAGCAATCACTGACAACATCTCATCACAAAGTCCTTCTGTGGCTTGGGCCTGTGATGTGATTGCTGCTGCCACTTCAACCATGGCACACGCCATCCCCTCTGAGACTGCACTGTCGCTCGTTGAGTCCATCTCCCTCTGTAAGCGGGCAGAGATGAGCTCATTGGACTCCTGAGAGGCATGGGCAGTGCTTGAGGCAGCCTACCACACACTCCGAGCAAGTGTGTCCATGCTCTGCGGGACTTTCTCCAATGCACCCATGAGCTCACAGTGCATTTGCATGGACTCCTTGGACATAACACCCAAGTCCAGGTCTACGGCTGTCTCTGAGTGGGACTTCTGGGCCAACTCACCCTTTGGGGAACTGGCCTCTGCACTTCCGCTCGTGCTCTGCGTTACTGTAGGCCATTGGGGCCAGGAGCCTCACACTCCTCAAACCCCACGATTTCAGGCTCCTCCACCGATGTGGTGTCCCCACTCGGTGGGACAGATGGAGTGTCCTGTTCAGTGATCAGACTGTCATCCCCTCCCTCGCCATCTCCCCCTTTGGCCAATGTAGACGCATCAGGGGCAGGCTGCCGCACTTCTGGCCGATCATCTGTAAACACAAAGCAACAGATGTGCGGTTAGCAGCGGGAGGGGGGGGGGGGGGCGGCTGGCAGGAAGATAAGAGGAAGGTGGCATTGGACATTTATATGTAAAGGGGGTTGGCCAATTAATATCAGATGTCATGGAACTCATAGAAGTCGCAAACGCCATAAGTCACAAAACTGTCACTATCGATAGGGGCTCTGCTTCGCTGCCCGCTACCGCATCAACTGATGTGCCCAGGAGGGAAGACACTCACTTCTTGACCTGAGGGAGGTCGTGCAGATCAGGCTTGCCAACCTCCGGTACGCTGCTGCTCCCGGTGATTATGCGGCAATTCCGCCGGCAGTAAGAAAAAGAAGGTGTGAGTGAGTGTGCAGCTCATTGTGTGGCACATGTGCCTTCTATAGTCGAGTCCTCGTATTTGGAAGTGTAAAGATGTCCATAATAATCTGCGTGGATGCACACAGAGCATGTGGGAAGGGTGGGATGAGGTGAGAGCCACCTAGGATTGCTGTTCAGGGTGACATTAGGCAAAAGCATATGAAAAGTCAAATGATAGTGCAAGGAGGGGTGAGACTGAGTAGGGAACAAGAAGGTGTGCGACGCTTGCATGCGCAGGGCATGGCTGGTGAACTGAGTCTCCACTTTTAAGGTGGCTTCACCAATCATAGCTTGGAACACCTAGGGAAGTGACAGGTACTGCAAAGACTGTACATTGTGTGAGACAGTGAGTGTAAAATCATGGCATTGGTGCATTAATATAAAGGGTATGCACCCTGATGACCCTCGTGATGTCATTAAACTTCTTGCGACATTGCGTTGCAGTTCGAGATACTGTGTCTCTAGCAGAGATGTCCTGTGCCACCTCCCTCCAAAGCCTTTAATCAACTCGTGGAATGGGCCTCCTTCCTACAGGAAGCTGCAGCTCATGCCACCTCCTTTCAACCGCCTCTATCAATGCCTCAGCGGTCATGGTTGAGAAATGGCATGCATGCTGGCATGCACGCTGGCAACCTTCCTGCTCCTTCATTTTCCCGCTCTGCTCAAAGTGCACATTTGGAACTGCGCATGCGCAAACTTGTAGTGCCGCGCCTTGAACATACAAATGTGCCCGGGATCTTTTGGGGGCCTCGGAGCATGCACATTTCACTTTGCATTTTATTGCTGCGGGTTTCCTTTGCAGCGCCCAAGCACAGGTGTGGAACGCCTGATTTAGCGCCCCCTTTTGCTCTTGCTGCGTTTCAAACAAATTTCCTGGTCGGAGGCGCAAACCTTTAGAGGGCGCTATACTCATCACCCGGTCAGGAATAACGCCGCAAAATGGTCAAAACCGAATTTCCAGACTCTTCTTTTGTTCAACAGTGCAGGGAAGTTGTGGAAGCACCAAGCCTAGAAATAGGAATAACTTTAAAAGGCATATCCCCAAACAGTTGTTTCACACATTGCGCACAACATCCAAACTCCGAGTGGCATCCTGGCCAGTTTTGGCTGTAAACTCAATTCAACAACAACTTGCATACTAAAATACAAAAATGTTAGACAGGAAAAGACCAGCTGATCCATCTAGCATCATAATAAAGTATTCCCTATCCACGAGCTGCCATGTAATCTCCTAGGAGAGGCAATAAACCAGATTTTAAAAAACATGCCAATTAAGGGAAAAAACCTGAGAAATTCCTTTCCAATTCCCCCGAGGTCCAGAAGACCACATTGACCATGACTTCTATTATTTGGTACATATCTCTTGTACAAAATGATCTCTGCCCCAGCTGGGATTTATATATTCTTATCATTCATAAGCTTTATTATATTATTTAGGGATATCTTGGGGGTGATTTTTGCACGTCCTCAACCTTTCTTTATGGTTACCAACTCTAATTAGATGTATTTCAGGAGGTTTCCTGACCCACTCGCAAGCCAGAGTAATGTTTGCCTGAGACAGCACTAACTTTACTGTAGCATTAAAAGTCACAGAACCAGTGCACCAATAAGATGCTTGAGAGAGGGCAAGCACACATTACCTTGACTTTTGAAATATGAACTGGACAATTGAATCTCCAGGAAAGTATGAAACCAATGAGAAGCTGATAACAAGATAAATCTCATTTGCCATTCAATATTCATTTTGAAAATACCCTATGATTTTTCTCCAGGGTTGCTTGCAGCTGTGCCCAAGAGATGCTTCTTTAACTCCTGAAGACCGCAGAGCAATCTGGGAGTGTTGGCAACACTACCATTCCTAGACCAGGAGTGCTGAAGTAAACTTGCACCTTCACTTCACAAATGGCTGGGATCTGCTAACTCAGTCCAGACTGGGAATAGATCTGAAGCCTTGCTGATCTGAATGTTTCTAATCCTGAATGGAACAATTGCCGCAACAAGTTGTCCACAAAATACTTTTGTTGGTAGTGTTTCTACCAGACATATTTTAATTGTTATATTGAACCAACTAAAATCTAAACAAATAATTAAAATATTCAAATAATTTAATTCTGACTGTATTAAATGCACAAACCAAAGGGTATAATTAACTACCTTACCACTTTAACAATCTGAGTTGTTTGCACTGTTAATTCTTAAGCACTAAGTGCATTATGTTAAAATCTAGAATTGTCTGCCTGTTATGTATGCAATAAAGGTACAAACGGAGTACTGTTTAACTGAACAAGGTACAACCTTGTTGTGCTTTATTATGGTCCAAAGTGCTTGACTCACAAAATGGCTGGCCTTTTATACCAGAGCAGTACCATGTTTGAGCTGCTCAGTGACCTCCAACAATGACACCATCTGGTGGCTACAAACACATGTACATACATGACAATTCCCTCCTCTGAGATCTTATCACAGTCTTTCAAAGTATGAGACAGTCCGGTGCTTTACGCTCCCAGGTTGACCGTCTCAGTTCGATTCAGGTCTTGGGAGAATGTGCGGAGTCTGTTGTGACTGGTGGCTGGATGGCTGACTTGTTGGGGATGGCAGTGGCCATGTCAGGAATTGCAAGTCCATTTTTATTGAACAAGTCCATGATGGGAATTCTGGGCTCACTGAAGACTGCTGGCAGGTTGGTTGGTCTTCGACAGTTTCTTCGTCCGACTGCTCTGACTCATATGTGTGCCTCAACTTTGTTTGATCCATGCGTTTCCTGCAAGTTTGCCCATTCTTTGAGCTTATTAACAAATATTCTGTTGCCCTCCTTGGCCATGACCGTACCAGTGATCCATTTAGGATCCTGACCATAATTCAACAAATATAGAGGATCATTAACAGAAATCTCGCGTGACACAGTTGCGCGATCGTAGTACCCTTCTTGACTCTGTCTTCTGTATTCAACATGATTACTTAAATCTGGGTATACAAGAGATAACTTGGTCTTAAGACCTCTTTTCATCATGAGTTCAGCAAGCGAGACCCCTGTGAGTGTGTGGGGTCTTGTCCTGTAACTCATCAGTATGCAAGACAAACGGGTCTGCAGTGACCCTTGGGTTACTCTCCTTATGCTTTGCTTGATAATTTGTACTGCACGTTCTGCTTGCCAGTTGGATGCAGGCTTGAACAGTGCTGATCTTACATGTTTCATACCGTTAAGTTTTACAAACCCTGAAATCCTGACTGGTGAAGAACGACCCATTATGGCTCACCACTATGTCAGGCAGACCACGTGTCGCGAACATGACATTGAGATTCTCGATGGTTGCCGTGGATGCACTGGGTGATATGATTATGCATTCTATCCACTTTGAATAAGCATCCACGACCACTAAAAACATCTTGCCCAGGAAGGGACTTGCAAAATCTACATGGATCCTGGACCAAGATTTGGCTGGCCATGACCACAGACTCAGCGACGATTCCGCTGGTGCTTTGATGAGTTGCATGCAGGTGTTGCACTGATGCATGCATGCTTCCAGCTCAGAATTATTTTATGGCCACCATACGTGGGACCTGGCGATGGCCTTCATCATCACTATACCAGGATATCTGCTGTGTAACTCACGCACAAACTTCTCTCTCCATTTCTTAGGCATTACAACTCGATAGCCCCACAATATGCAATCTGCTTGAATAGACAGTTCGTCCTTGTGATGAATGAATGTGCTATATATGTATACTTATATTTACTCTGTACAGCCACCAGAGGGTTCATTCCCCGGAGTCCCAAGGGATCCCATAACCTCTTGGGAGCACAGGTATTTAAGGAGGCTTCACAGGTTGGAGAGGCACTCTGGAGACCTGCAATAAAAAACTAAGGTCACACGTTACTTTGAGCTCACAGTGTTCAGTCTAACTCTTTCTCCATACACAACAACTGGCGACGAGATACAGATAGTGAATCCAAAGATGCAGAGAACAGTGGGCATCCTGGAGAAATTCTTGGAGGGAGATGATTAGGAAACTTTTGTGGAGAGACTCGACCAATACTTCTGGCCAATGAGCTAGATGGGGAAGAGAACTCTGCCAAATGAAGGGCGATCCTCCTCACTGTCTGTGGGGCACCAACGTATGGCCTCATGAAGAATCTGCTTACTCCAGCGAAACCCACAGAGAAATCTTATGATGATTTGTGCAGACTGGTCCGAGAGCATTTGAACCTGAAAAGATGCAAACTTCACAAAAACACCCCCAGCCCCCCGCCCACCCTCGATGTTTGGGCTCATTCGAAAGAAAATTTAATTTGGCTCTATCTAGCGAAAGGTTTAAAATCCTAAATTGCTTATGGAAGAAACTACGAACTTTAATCGAATATTGGACTTTTACAAGACAAATTCAAGGCTGTGGGCGGGCCGAAAAGAATTAACAGGAGACAACTTGATTATTGAGGCTGTCTGGCTGTTGGGACTAAGTTAACTTGTCTGGAGAAATGGGTATTCGAGAATCCTTCTCCACAAGAGAGCTTAACATTACAACAAATAATCCAAAGATAGCTAACCATCAACCTGAATCTTGAAAACCGTTCCAGCGTATACATCACAAAGAGTCCCAATCCAGCATGTATGCGAAAAACTAAGCACAAAAGGACATTGCAATTACCAAGCTAATATTTCCATCAGTTTTCGAAAATCAACCCACCCAAAACATATTAACATTTAACGAGCCCGCCAAAATATTACAATGAAGAGTCAAGCCCGTCAAATTTAAACAAAGAATTTTGAACTGATTTGGCACCAAGATTAGACCAACTCAAACCGTATAACTGGCCCCCAATATGGGTAGCCATATTGCTCATGCTATACTACGACTATGTCATCAAGACAAGGAGAGAAACCAATGCGACAGTTGTAAACTAACTTCACCAGCCTCGAAGTCCTGAAGCTCTGAAGGAAGGATGAACATCACCATCGCAGCAGCAACCAACCACAAGTACCGTGGCACCAACGGAAAACCACGGCGATCGAACAAACTCGAATCAAAACTCCAACGGGAATAACCGAAGAATCGAAAATTTTCCACTCTACAATCTAAGGCCTGACTACCAACAGGTGATAACATTACCTTAAGAGACTTTGAACCTATTTCTAATGAAGAAAACTGGTTACTTATCCCATAGATTCAAAACGCGCCTTACTGCATCAGCAGACTCAACACAACTGAAGATTGCACAGCTAGAAGTCTTCTCCGATGTTCGGGGTATGGCAAGCAGAACCTACAGAATCTAATGAACCCCGAAATCACGAACTACCGCTAACTGACCAGGAAGGATTGGTAAGCATAGTCCCTGTCCGCCCTGGAGTCTAACCTAGCTAGAATTAGGTATAGGGAGATGGGAGATGTAATTTTACTGTACCCCCTTTGAATGTGTAATGTATTGTTCTTTATTAGAGTGATTATAAGTTTGACATTGTATCTTTTCTTGTATTATTCCTTATTAGAGTAATTATAAGTTTGACATTGTATTTTCTTGTCTTTAATAAAATCAAAGTTCTTCTGCACCAAACCAGTTGTCCTTTGCACTTTGTCACATCCCACAAATAAATCCAGAGTCTAGAACCCAATGAAGTGGGAGCGATTTGAACCACTCAAGTTGGTCAGAGGTGAACCTGACCCCCGGGACCACCCCCTTACAAACCCGAAGCAAAGTGTTCTGATGGCGAGGTACTGTTCAACACCGACAAAAGGTCTGAAGGCCAGGAAGTGGCAAGTTATGTCGCTGAGCTAAGACATTGTGAATTTGAAGGACATTTGGAGCACAAGCTCAGAGACTTTTTCGTACTTGGCATTGGCCACGAAACCATACTTCGCAAACTTTTGACTGTAGAGACCCCAACCTTGAGTAAGGTACTCTTTGAATTGGCATGAATGAAAACGATGATCACCCCCGCAGCGCCATCAAGGTGTTAATGGCCATGCATATATCACCCTTGATGGTGGACTCTGAGACATCTGTGGACTTGTAGCTGCAGGTATGTGTGACCATAGCGATAGTCCAGGCGTTCTTTGCCACCAGTGACAATACGAAGCAAATCTCTCAGCACACAAGTGCTGCTACAAAGACTGTGAACAAAATGATGTTGTTGTTGAATCATAACGTACAGGGCAGGTCACACATACCTGCAGCTACAAGTCCACAGATGTCTCAGAGTCCACCATCAAGGGTGATATATGCAAGGCCATTAACACCGTGATGGCGCTGCGGGGGTGATCATCGTTTTCATTCATGCCAATTCAAAGAGTACGTTTGCAAGGGCTGTGGAACAATGGGACACCTCCAACGAGTGTGCAGGCGAGCTGCAAATCCTGTTAAACATGCAAACCACCATGTTGCAGAGGAGGACAGATCCACGGAGGATCACAACGAACCAGAGCCTCAGATCGAGGAGGCAGAGGTACATGGGGTGCACACATTCACCACGAATTGTCCCCCGATAATGCTGAATGTTGACTTAAATGGACTCCCAGTTTCAATGGAGCTGGACACGGGTGTGAGCCAGTCCATCATGAGCAAAAAGACTTTCGAAAGGTTGTGGTGCAACAAGGCCTCAAGGCTAGTCTTAACTCCAGTTCGCACAAAACTAAGAATTACATGAAAGAACTGATTCCTGCAGTGCTACCATAAAGGTCTCCTACGATGGAGCGGTGCACAAGCTACCACTCTGGGTGGTACCGGGCGATGGTCCCATGCTGCTCGGCAGGAGCTGGAACTGGGACAATGTCCGAGCACTATCGCCCGCTGATGACACTTCATGTGCCCAGATCTTAAACAAATTTCCTTCGCTGTTCGAACCAGGCATCGGGAAATTCCAAGGAGCAGAAGTGCAGATCCAACTAATTCCAGGGGTGTGACCCATCCATCAGAAGGCGAGAGCAGTACCATATATGAGGAGAGAAAGGCTAGAGATTGAGCTAAACCGGCTGCAAAGAGAGGGCATAATTTCCCCGATCGAGTTCAATGAGTGGACCAGTCCTATCGTCCCAGTCCTCAAGGGAGACGGCACTGTCAGAACCTGTGGCAATTAAAAGTAACTATCAATCGTTTCAAGGCCAAAGACTTCTTTGCAATGCTGGCGGGAGGAAAGATGTTCACGAAGCTGGATCTGACTTCAGCTTACATGATGCAGGAACTGGAGGAATCATCGAAGACCCTAACCTGCATCAACACGCACAAAGGTCTTTTTGTTTATAACAGATGTCCATTTGGAATCCGAACGGTGGCGGCGACATTCCAGAGAAACATGGAAAGCTTACTGAAGTCAGTTCCTCACACCGTGGTTTTCCAGGACGACATCTTGGTCGCAGGTCGGAACCCAGTCGAGCAACTGCAGAACCTGGAGGAGGTTCTAAGTCGACTCAACCGCGTGGGGCTCAGGTTAAAACGCTCGAAGTGCATTTTCCTGGTGCCTGAAGTGGAGTTCCTGGAAAGGAGTATTGCGGCGGCAGGCATCAGGCGCACCAATGCGAAGACAGAGGCGATTGAGAAAGCACCGCGGGCATAAAACATAATGGAGCTGCGGTCGTTTCTGGGACTCCTGAAATAATTTGGTAACTTCTTACCAGGTCTCAGCACACTGTTAGAACCACTGCATGTCTTACTGCGAAAAGAGAACGAATGGGTTTGGGGCAAAAGCTAAGAAAATGCCTTTGTAAAAGCAAGAAAATTGTTATTCTCAAACAAGTTGCTTGCATTGCATGATCCATGTAAGCGTTTGGTAATAGCATGTGATGCGTCGTCATATGGCGTCGGGTGTGTATTGCAAAAAGCTAATGATTTCAGGAAACTGCAACTGGTTGCTTGTGCATCCAAGAGTCTGTCTAAGGCTGAGAGAGCCTACAGCCTGATTGAGAAAGAAGAATTAGCGTGTGTCTATGGAGTAAAGAAAATGCATCAATACCTGTTTGGGCTAAAATTCGAATTAGAAACTGACCATAAGCCACTTATTTCCCTGTTCTCCGAGAGTAAAGGAATAAATACCAACGCATCGGCCCGGATCCAGAAATGGGCGCTCACGTTGTCCGCATACAACTACGCAATCCGCCACAGGGCAGGCACAGAAAACTACGCCGATGCTCTCAGTAGGCTGCCATTGCCCATCACGGGGATGGAAATAGCGCAGCCTGCAAATCTAGCCATGGTTATGGAAGCATTTGAGAGTGAGCAATCACCTGTCACTGCCTGGCAGATCAAAACCTGAACAAGCCAGGACACCTTATTATCTCTAGTCAAAAGCTGTGTGCTTCACGGGAGCTGGTGCAGTGTCCCAATGGAAATGCAGGAAGAGATAAATCCATTCCAGCAGCGCAAAGATGAAATGTCTATACAGGTAGACTGTCTTCTGTGTGGCAATCGAGAAGTGGTCCCCAGGAAGGGCAGAGACAACTTCATCAATCACCTCCACAGTATCCATCCAGATATCGTAATGATGAAAGCGATAGCCAGATCCAACGTGTGGTGGCCAGGTCTCAATGCGGACTATGGGTCCTGTGTTCACAGATGGAACACATGCTCGCAGTTAAGCAATGTACCAAGGGAGGCGCCACTAAGTTTATGGTCTTGGCCCTCCAAACCGTGGTCTAGGGTACACGTCGACTATGCAGGCCCATTCTTGGGTAAAATGTTCCTCGTGGTTGTCGACGCCTACTCCAAGTGGATTGAATGTGAGATAATGTTGTTTAGCACATCCGCTGCCACAACTGAAAGCCTGTGGGCCATGTTTGCCACACACGGCCTACCCGATGTCCTGGTGAGCGACAACAGGCCACGTTTTACCAGTGTTGAGTTCAAAGAATTCATGACCAGTAACCGGATCAAACATGTCACATCTGCCCCGTTTAAACCAGCGTCCAATGGTCAGGCAGAGAGAGCAGTGCAAATCATCAAGCAAGGCTTGAAGAGGGTAACTGAAGGCGCACTGCAGACTCGCCTATCCTGAGTCCTGCTTAGTTACCGCACGAGACCCCACTCACTCACTGGGATCCCACCTGCTGAAATGTTCATGAAAAGAGCACTTAAGACAAGGCTCTCGTTAGTTCACCCTGAATGAACAGGTAGAGAGCAGGCAGCTTCAACAAAGTGCATGCCATGATAGCGCAAATGTGTCACGCGAGATTGAAATCAATGATCCTGTATTTGTATTAAAATAAGGACAAGGTCGGAAGTGGCTTCCCGGCACTGTCGTGGCCAAAGAGGGGAGCAGGTCAAACTTTTAAATGGATTCATTCACCGAAAACACTTGAAATTCACGGGAACACCCCCAGTGTTTGGGCTCATTGGAAAGGAAATTTAATTTGGGATTATCTACTGGAAAGTTTGAAATCCTAAAGTGCTTATGGAAGCAATTACGAACTTTAATCGAATTTTGGACTTTTGCAAGACAAATTCAAGTCTGTGGGCGGGCCTAAAGAACTAAAGATGTCAACTTGATTATTGGAATTGTCTGGATGTTGGAACTAAGGTAAATTGTTTGGAGAAATGGATATTCGAAAACCCTTCTCCACAAGAGACATTTACATTACAACAATAACTCAGAGATGGCCAGCCATCAAACTAAACCGAGAAAAGCCATCTTCAACATGAATAAGAACAAAAGGGCCCTCTACAGCCTATATGCAAAAACCAAGCACAAAAGGACATTGCGATTACCAAGATCATATTTTCATCAGAAAATAGATTTAGAAATGCAACCCACCCAAGACATATTAACTTTTAACGCGCCCGCCAAAATATTACAAAAAAAAGTAAAGCCCACCAAATTTAAACAAAGAATTCTGGACTGATTTGGCACAAAGATTAGGATAACTCAAACCGTATAATTGGCCCCCTGTTTGAACAGAGGGTATGACACACTGTGCCATACTATGCCTAGTATCATACTATACTGATGTCATCAAGAAGGGAGAGAAACCAACGCGACAGTTGTAAACTAACTTCTCCAGCCTCGAAGTCATGAAATCCTGAAGGAAGGAAGAATATCACCATCGCGGCAGCAACCAACCACAGCCAATGTGGTACCAACAAAAAACCACCTCGAAACAAAACTCCAACAGAAAGAAACCGAAGAATCGAAAGCTTCCACTCTCCAATCTAAACCCTGACTTTGAACCTATCTCTAATGAAGGAAACCGGGTACTTAACCCATAGTTCCAAAATGCGCCTTACCGCATCAGCGGACTCAACCCAACTGAAGATTGCACAGTAAGAATTCTTCTCCGACGTTCGGGGTACGGCAAGCAGAACCTACAGGATTTAACGAACCCCGAAATCGTGAACTACCACTAACTGACCATAAAGGATTGGTAAGCATAGTCCCTGCCTGCCCTGGAGTCTAACCTAGCTAGAATTAGGTATTGGGAGGTTGGAGGTGTAATTTTACTGTCACCCCCTTTGAATGTGTAATCTATTGTTCTTTATTCGAGTGATTATAAGATTGAAATTGTATTTTCTTGTCTGTAATAAAATCAAAGTTATTTTGCAGCAAACCAGTTGTCCTTTTCACTTTATCACCCCACCCCCCACCGCCCCCACTGCAAATAAAGCCAGAGTCTAGAACCCAAGGGAGTGGGAGCAATTCAAATTGCTGAAGTAGGTCAGAGGTGAACCTGACCTCCGGGACCAGCCCTTACAAAATGGCGACCGCAGAAGGACTCTGGTACAAGGGCTGTGGTGCAGAGAGTGCTGGTTTGGGGCAAAGAACCAAGATGGGAGAGAAGATTTCCTCCTATGTGTATAAGGAGGTCAATGTCACTAAAGAATGGGTGCTTGGTCTATTGCGCACTGAGTGTCCAGCTGACGCTGCAGCCCAGTGGACAGCAAGCAAGGATCACAAAGAAGCAGTAGAGACAGCAATTTGGTTGGTCTGTCTACAGCGACAGGTCCAACTCCTAGACAAAACCAATGAGGCACTACAGGTAGAGTTATGGGAATGCGCAGAGAACTACCAAGAAAGTGCTATGGCAGAAGAAAGGTTATGGGGAGAACTCCGTAAGCTAAAACAGGAAATGACCCAGCTAATGCAAAGGTTTAAAATCAGTCAGGACTACTTTCAATGTCAGGTTACCGAGGTCAAAAATAATGAAAAGTTACTGCGGGAGAAAAGCACTCGCCTCACCCTACAAGTAAAAGAGCTCCAGGAAAAATGAAAAGATGTGCAGGCAGCGTATAAAGTAGCTAGCACTAATGGGTTTGAATCGGGAGACCACGATCGCTGCCAACAACAAATAAAAAGTTGAAACCTTGCTCTGTCCAAGGCAAAAGGCATGGTGTGCCTAATAAGCCCGGGTATGCTCCAGGTAAACCTCGAAGAGAAGGAAGAAGCTGTTTGACTACCACCTGTGGCACCGGTGACTACACCGGTGCAGCAGCAGGAGGGGCGAAAGAGTTGCAAGGCAGACAGTGATAGCAAACCACCACCACCTGTGGCACCAAGTTTCAGCTCGGTCTGGCAGCAGGGAGGAGGGGTAGACGAACCAGAACAGGGAGAGCCAGAACCAGGGCCAATCTGCCTGGTCCGACAACAGAAGTTTGGCCTGCCCACCAGTGCCGGGGGTCCAGGGCTCCTGGAAAGTCAGTTGTGGTTCCCAACACTCCCCAACAGCTAAGGGCTAGGATAAGCCACCTGGAAAAGCTAACTCCAAAGGGAGACCCCTCAGGTCCACTTTATGGAGGTGGAACAGGCAGGGGATATTAATGGATGCGATGACGCAGAAATGGCAAAGATGCTCCTCCTACCCCTGGACAGCAAACTGTACCAGTCCCTCTCTAGTGAGAGCAAAAGGGGACGGAAACTTGCCGCTGTCCAGAAAGACATTTTAGAAGCCATGAGCTGCAATAATGGGAGTCCCTTCTCCAGAGTAGAGAAAACAGTGCAGCTCACAGGGGAAACCCCAGAGGCTTTCGCAGACCGACTGTGGCCTGTGTACCAGAGTGCCTGTAATGGGAACATCAACTGAGATAACTTAAGCCCGGACGAGTTAGCCCACTGGCGCCAAAGCCGAGTAGCTAACAGTTTACCCCGAATAAGAGCCAAGGCAGAGGACTGGTTTGACCCAAGCCACCGAACAGGGAGTGGTCAGGCAACTGACCCTAGCTTACCGGAATGGCAGAGGGACGGAAGAGCTCCCACAAAAGGGAAGGGTCCACAAAATCCGACCGAGCCAAGATAAGAGGGAATGGTGCCACGAGGGGGGCAACCCCTCCGATACAAAACGTACCTGCTTCGGGTACGGAAAAAGTGGGCACTGGAGAATGGATTGCAGAAATCATTGGTAGAATAGTGCAGAAAAGAGTTCTCCAGCTCCGGCCAAAAGGGCCGAGACCGATAAGCCAGTCGCTCCCCACTCGTTCGATACCTTTCAAACCGCACTCCGAACCATGTTAGATGGCCCTGGAAAGGTAGCCATTGCCACCGGTAAAGAAATCCCGTCTGCCCCCTCCCAACCAAAACCGTGACTAGGTCAGGCGCAGCCTGTTCACCTGTGTTCCCTCAAGTATGATGCGTGGGGGAGACCGACCGTTCAGATGGAAGTGGAAAAGGTTAAAGGGACTTACCTGCTGGACACTGGTGCCTCAAGCACCCTCCTCTATGCAGCTAACCTCGCCGCCTCACCTCTGTCTAGTGGGGTTCCCTAAAGCTTGGTGGGTTTCACAGGCACTGAACAGACTGGCTCATTCTCCATTCCGCTCTCCATTCATTTAGATACACTCCACACTAAGTGGACTTGTGTCCTGATGAAGTGGGAAGAGGACGGGAGAGGGATGCTGAGGGCTGACTTCAGCCTAGGCCACCGGAACCTAGTGGATTTAAGTAACCACTGTATTTGGGGGTCAGTCTGTACGGGACAGGAGAGTGAGATGACAGTTATCCCAGGAAACTAGGGAAAAGGGATGGTGTGCACCATGAAGCCAAAGGAGGGATACGAACTTGAATCACTGGTCAGTAACACCCCTGTAGAATATTACGAATATGTGAGGAAAAACCTTGCAGCTTTTGCCACTCACAAACACGACTGCGGGAGAATAAACAGAATCGAGGTTAGCATAGATGGGGACCCCATGACCCGGCCACAGAAACAGTACAACTTCCCCAGGGAGGCGGAGGCAGATATGGAAACAGCCTTGTGTTCTCTGGTTAAACAGTGGGTATTGAAATCAATAGCTACCCATGTGAATGCTCCATTGTGGCCGGTTAAGAAACCGGACAACTCCTGGAGAGCCACGGTGGACTATCGAGTACTCAACCATAACATCCCCGCCTGTGCACCCACCGTTGTTGCTGTCGTCGACCTCATTGGAAGTATCCCAGCCTCTGCCACCACCTTCACGGTGCTGGATATTTCCAATTGTTTCTGGTCCATACCTTTAAGAAGAGAAGATCAGTACAAGTTTGCTTTTACCTTTAAAGGACAGCAATACACTTGGAACTGTCTCCCTCAGGGCTTGCACAACAGTCCCAGTATTTTCCACCAGTGTATGTATTGTGTTCCTAACACAGATGAGACTGCACACAGGGAGGTTAAAGTAACAGTGACCTCAATCTTTATTAAGACATTCCAGAGTGAGGAACAGGCCTTAGGGGCCAGCTTATATACAGTCCTCCCAAGGGATGCTGGGATCCCTTGGAACTTCAGAGGATGTGCTCCCTGCTGGCGGAACATGGGCGTGCATGCTTTACAGATACACAACATCACTCCCCGACAAAGTCAAAGTGAAAACTATTTACAAGGTGAGGCAGTTGGGAGCCTTTCTTTCCCTGGAGGACCGCCTCGGTACAAATGTCTGTTCTGGTGTGTTGGCTGTGCCCTCACTGGGCTGGCGTGTTGTTGGCCCTGCAGGGCTGCTGGGTGAGCCTGGCCTTGCTGGGCTGTTGGGCATGATGGGTTCGATTTCCTGGTCCGGGGTGGTGTCGTTGATCCTTTGGGTGTGTGTTGTGGGCTCGAAAAAAGTGGTGTCTGCTGTGGGTTGTTCAGGGCAGTCTGTGAACCGCAGCCTCTTTTGGTCCAGGTGCTTTCTGCAAATTTGTCCATTGTCTAGTTTGACTACAAACACCCTACTCCCTTCTTTAGGTATCACCGTGCCCGCAATCCACTTGGGACCATGTCCATAGTTTAGCACATACACAGGGTCATTCGAATCAATGAAGCGACCATCGTTCACATTTTGTTGCTGCCGCCTGCTCTCTACCTCATCATGCAGGTTGGGGCGAACCAGTGAGAGTCTGGTTTTCAGTGTCCTTTTCATGAGTAGCTCAGCCGGGGCACCCCTGTGAGTGAGTGGTGTCTCGTGCAGTAGCTGAGCAGTACTCGGGATAGGCGGGTTTGGAATGAGCCTTCAGTGACTCGTATAAGGCTCTGTTTGATTGTTTGTACTGCCTGCTCTGCCTGCCCATTGGAGGCTGGTTTAAACAGGGCCGAGGTGACATGTTTGATCCCATTGCGGGTCATGAATTCTTTAAGATGCTCGGCATCAAAGGAAAATGTCATGTCGCCCACAACATGAAATTAGGGGTGCGTGCAATAAAGGTGCAGCAGTTATAATGGGTGACTTTAATATGCACATAGATTGGGCTAACCAAACTGGAAGCAATACGGTGGAGGAGAATTTCCTGGAGTGCATAAGGGATGGTTTTTTAGACCAATATGTCGAGGAACCAACTAGGGGGGAGGCCATCTTAGACTGGGTGTTATGTAATGAGAGAGGATTAATTAGCAATCTCGTTGTGCGAGGCCCCTTGGGGAAGAGTGACCATAATATGGTGGAATTCTGCATTGGGATGGAGAATGAAACAGTTAATTCAGAGACCATGGTCCAGAACTTAAAGAAGGCTAACTTTGAAGGTATGAGGCGTGAATTGGCTGGGATGGATTGGCGAATGATACTTAAGGGGTTGACTGTGGATGGGCAATGGCAGACATTTAGAGACCGCATGGATGAACTACAGCAATTGCACATTCCTGTCTGGCATAAAAATAAAAAAGGGAAGGTGGCTCAACCGTGGCTATCAAGGGAAATCAGGGATAGTATTAAAGCCAAGGAAGTGGCATACAAATTGGCCAGAAATAAAAGCGAACCTGGGGACTGGGAGAAATTTAGAACTCAGCAGAGGAGGACAAAGGGTTTGATTAGGGCAGGGAAAATGGAGTATGAGAAGAAGCTTGCAGGGAACATTAAGACGGATTGCAAAAGTTTCTATAGATATGAAAAGAGAAAAAGGTTAGTAAAGACAAACGTAGGTCCCCTGCTGTCAGAATCAGGGGAAGTCATAACGGGGAACAAAGAAATGGCGGACCAATTGAACAAGTACTTTGGTTCGGTATTCACGAAGGAGGACACGAACAACCTTCCGGTTATAAAAGGGGTCGGGGGGTCTAGTAAGGAGGAGGAACTGAGGGAAATCCTTATTAGCCGGGAAATTGTGTTGGGGAAATTGATGGGATTGAAGGCCGATAAATCCCCAGGGCCTGATGGACTGCATCCCAGAGTACTTAAGGAGGTGGCCTTGGAAATAGTGGATGCGTTGACAGTCATTTTCCAACATTCCATTGACTCTGGATCAGTTCCTATGGAGTGGAGGGTAGCCAATGTAACCCCACTTTTTAAAAAAGGAGGGAGAGAGAAAACAGGGAATTATAGACCGGTCAGCCTGACATCGGTAGTGGGTAAAATGATGGAATCAATTATTAAGGATGTCATAGCAGTGCATTTGGAAAGAGGTGACATGATAGGTCCAAGTCAGCATGGATTTGTGAAAGGGAAATCATGCTTGACAAATCTTCTGGAATTTTTTGAGGATGTTTCCAGTAGAGTGGATAAGGGAGAACCAGTTGATGTGGTATATTTGGAATTTCAGAAGGCGTTCGACAAGGTCCCACACAAGAGATTGATGTGCAAAGTTAGAGCACATGGGATTGGGGGTAGTGTACTGACATGGATTGAGAACTGGTTGTCAGACAGGAAGCAAAGAGTAGGAGTAAATGGGTACTTTTCAGAATGGCAGGCAGTGACCAGTGGGGTACCGCAATGTTCTGTGCTGGGGCCCCAGCTGTTTACACTGTACATTAATGATTTAGATGAGGGGATTAAATGTAGTATCTCCAAATTTGCGGATGACACTAAGTTGGGTGGCAGTGTGAGCTGTGAGGAGGATGCTGTGAGGCTGCAGAGCGACTTGAGTAGGTTAGGTGAGTGGGCAAATGCATGGCAGATGAAGTATAATGTGGATAAATGTGAGGTTTTCCTCTTTGGTGGTAAAAACAGAGAGACAGACTATTATCTGAATGGTGACAGATTAGGAAAAGGGGAGGTGCAAAGAGACCTGGGTGTCATGGTACATCAGTCATTGAAGGTTGGCATGCAGGTGCAGCAGGCGGTTAAGAAAGCAAATGGCATGTTGGCCTTCATAGCAAGGGGATTTGAGTACAGGGGCAGGGAGGTGTTGCTACAGTTGTACAGGGCATTGGTGAGGCCACACCTGGAGTATTGTGTACAGTTTTGGTCTCCTAACCTGAGGAAGGACATTCTTACTATTGAGGGAGTGCAGCGAAGGTTCACCAGACTGATTCCCGGGATGGCGGGACTGACCTATCAAGAAAGACTGGATCAACTGGGCTTGTATTCACTGGAGTTCAGAAGAATGAGAGGGGACCTCATAGAAACATTTAAAATTCTGACGGGGTTAGACAGGTTAGATGCAGGAAGAATGTTCCCAATGTTGGGGAAGTCCAGAACCAGAAGTCACAGTCTAAGGATAAGGGGTAAGCCATTTAGGACCGAGATGCGGAGGAACTTCTTCACCCAGAGAGTGGTGAACCTGTGGAATTCTCTACCACAGAAAGTTGTTGAGGCCAATTCACTAAATATATTCAAAAAGGAGTTAGATGAGGTCCTTACTACTAGGGGGATCAACGGCTATGGCGAGAAAGCAGGAATGGGGTACTAAAGTTGAATGTTCAGCCATGAACTCATTGAATGGCGGTGCAGGCTAGAAGGCCCGAATGGCCTACTCCTGCACCTATTTTCTATGTTTCTATGTTTCTATGTTTCTAACTCGCAGTCATCCGGGCCTGTGGAGCATTTAAACCGCACCATCAAAGAAAGGCTGCACAAAGAGACAGGGGACTCACCCAATGGGTGGTTGGAGGTCCTACCACTGGTCCTCATGGGGATCAGGGCCAGCCAGTCAAAGAGCACGGGGTACGTCCCATACGAGCTTATGACCGGCAGAGCCATGTGAAACCCCACCCTTGTGTTAGCCCCGGTACTCACAGAAGGTCAGCTTAGGGAAGCGAACCGGGACAGCTTTGTCAGGAATCTGTTTGAACACCTTAAACAGATTCACTGGCAGGCTGTTAACAACATGGGAAAACAGCATTGGAGCAACCGACTGCTGCTAGAGCCCCGCAAACACCATGAGTGGGAGATAGGGGACCAGGTCATGGTGAGGAACTACGCTAGAGTAGGGATCTTTGAGGCACTGTACATGGGATCGTACCACATTGTCGACAAGGCAAGCCCCATGGTCTATGCCATAAAATTGCCCTGCCATACAAAGTGGTTCCACATAAATCAGTGCAAACTTTTCAACCCTGGGGTGGCAGCTAAATGCAAGGGACAGCAAAAATGGTCAACCGTACTAAAGACAGGGCTCCTAGCCAACAACCCCCGAATTCCCGCAGGGGACGTGGCAGACCCAAAGACTGCATCTAGAGGGGTGGTGGACTGTGTTACTGGAGGAGCTGTTCCCGCAATCGTTTGGGACTCGGACGCACCCCCAGCAGCCAGAGCCTTAAGAAGGACACTCCGCACGCCATGGCCAAAGATACCGTGGTCACCAGCGCTCCAATTTGAATGGTTCAGCCCCGGGAAAGGGACTAGCCACAAGGGTACCTAAGGTCAGAGACCAGCCCATGAGCAGGGTGACCCAGCCGGTAGCCCCATCAACGAGGGACCTCCAGAAGGGATAGCAGTGGACCAGCCACGAAGTGGGAATCCCCAGCCCGTAGCCCACGACCAGGCAGAATCCCCAGGGGATGAAACGAACCAGGCAGCCACCCCCAAAGGAGTGGTGTGCTGCAGCACTGCAGGGGACGTTCCTGCAATAATGTGGAACTCAGACCCACGTCCGGTCAGGATGCTCCGGGTCCTGCGGTGCAGGCCGACTTACTACCGGCCCAGCTGGACACCCAGAGGCAAAAGAAGGCAAGAATTAACCTGGCCACCCGGAGACGGGTGGCAGATGTATATATATAGTACAATATGAATTTAAATGTCTAGTGCGTAATTTAGAGTAGTGTAAGATTATCTCTGTAATAATAAGTATATATGTATAAGTTACTGGCGTAAGGAAAAAAATCTACCTATGTAGCTATTAAAAGAGGCACAGGCTGGGTAACACCCGGGATTAAGAAGAATCTACCGGTATAACTATTAAAGGAAGCACCGATGAGATAACAAACAAAACGGTTGTGAGATAAAAGTTAGAAGCAGACATCAGTCTTGTTTAATTTGTGTTTGATTTTACCTGCTGTTTGGCACAAAATATATTGTGTTTTAAGGGTGTTACTTAAAATGTGTTTGACTATGTGCCTTTATTTTTACTGAACTTAAAGTTGTGTTTGACTGTATACCATTATTTTACTGTGATAACCGAGTAAAAGAGGGGCATCGTACCCCCTCTATGCTGCAACTGAATTGTAGTGATTGTATTCGCCTGTAAATTGCATTGCATTTTAAAGGGGGATGCACTTTAATGTTTAGCTAGTATAAATACGGGGAAGGTTGACTCCTGGCTCAGGAAGTTTGCTTACCTTGTTTGACAATCAAGAGTGTAGAGTGTCAACAGGTGGGACTGAAAGGTCAAAATTCACGGGAACTCCCCTTGTGTTTGGGCTCATTGGAAAGGAAATTTAATTTGGGAGTATCTACTGGAAAGTTTGAAATCCTAACATGCTTGTGGAAGAAACTACAAACTTTAATCGAATTTTGGACTTTTACAAGATGAATTCAAGTCTGTGGGCGGGCCTAAAGAACTAAAGAAGTCAATTTGATTATTGGAACTGTCTGGATGTTGGAACTAAGGTAAATTGTCTGGAAGAATGGATATTTGAAAACCCTTATCCACAAGAGACATTTACATTACAACAATAACTCAGAGATGGCCAGCCATCAAACTAAACCGAGAAAAGCCATCTTCAACATGAATAAGAACAAAAGGGCCCACTACAGCCTATATGCGAAAACCAAGCACAAAAGGACATTGCGATTACCAAGCTAATATTTCCATCAGGAAACAGATTTAGAAATGCAACCCACCCAAGATATATTAACTTTTACCGAACCCGCCAAAATATTACAAAGAAAAGTCAAGCCCGCCAAATTTAAACAAAGAATTCTGGACTGATTTGGTGCGACGATAAGGACAACTCAAACCGTATAACTGGACCCCTGTTTTAACAGAGGGTATGACACACTATGCCATACTACACCTAGTATCATACTACGCTGATGTCCTCAAGAAGGGAAAGAAACCAACGTGACAGTTGTGAACTAACTTCTCCAGCCTCGAAGTCCTGAAGTCCTGAAGGAAGAAAGAACATCATCATCGCAGCAGCATCAGACCACAGCCAACATGGTACCAATGAAAAACCATCGCAATCGACCAAACTCGAAACAAAACTCCAACAGAAAGAAACCGAAGAATCGAAAGTTTCCACTCTACAATCTAAGCCCTGACTACCAACAGGTGAAAACATTACCTAAAGAGACGTTGAACCTATTTCTAATGAAGGAAACCAGGTACTTACCCCATAGATCCTAAACACGCATTAACCCAACTGAAGATTGCGCAGTGAGAAGTCTTTTCTGATGTTCGGGGTACGGCAAGCAGAACCTACTGAATTCAACGAACCCCGAAATTGCAAACTACTGCTAATTGACCAGAAAGGATTGATAATCATAGTCCCTGCCTGCCCTGGAGTCCAACCTAGTTAGAATTAGGTATTGGGAGGTTGGAGGTGTAATTTTACTGTAACCCCCTTTAAATGTGTAATGTATTGTTTTTTATTAGAGTGATTATAAGTTTGATATTGTATTTTCTTGTCTGTAATAAAATCAAAGTTCTTTTGCATCAAACCAGTTGTCCTTTGCACTTTATCACACCCCCAAAATAGACCCAGAGTCTAGAACCCAAGGGAATGGGAGCAATTCGAACCGCTCAAGTAGGTCAGAGGTGAACCTGACCCTCGGGACCACCCCTTACACACTTGGGCCAAATCAAACTCAGATCCACGGACTATCCTGAGCAACCCATCTTGGATCCGACCTTTTCTGATCCCCCAACAAACACACCTGTGGCAACTGGCACCACGGTTGACCACGATGCAGAACTCATCATCTGCAGCAGCCTAGCAGGGCCCAATACACCAGGCAGCCCAGCAAGGCCAGCTGCACAGCAGCCCAGCGAGGGCCCAACAAATGAATCTACAACACCAGCTTTCACACCGAGATGATCAACCAGGACAAGAAGGTCCCCAGATCGACTCACATTGTAAATACTTACAATATTGACTTTGGGGCAGGGAGTGTTGTTATATATTTATACTTGTATTTACTCTGTACAGCCACCAGAGGGCTCATCCCCTGGAGTCCCAAGGGATCCCATAATCCTTTGGGAGCACAGGTATTTAAGGAGGCTTCATTGGTTGGAGAGGCACTCGGGAGACCTGAAATAAAAGACTAAGGTCATACTTTACTTTGAGCTCACAGTGTTAAGTCTGATTCTTTCTCCATACACAACAGTATGGTTTGGCCTCCTCGCACATTTTCTTAGGTATGGCAGACCAAACTCCTTTGAGGATGCAACCCTTTACCACCGATAATATTGGGTCCTGGCTGGTCCAGGTCTTAACTTGTTGAGCCGTGACAGGGGTACCTTCACTCTCAAAAGTATCCATGATGAACACTAAATCTGCCGGTTGTGGCATTTCCACCTCCGGTGTGGGCAACGGCAATCGGCTCAAAGCATCGGCACAATTCTCTGTGCCAGGTCTGTGGCGAATGACATAATCATAAGCAGATAATGTCAGCGCCCATTATACGGGATGCGGGATGAAGCGTTGGTATTGATAACTTTGCTCTCGGAAAAAAACAAAATGAGCGGCTTGTGATCGGTCTCTAAATCAAACCTCAGACTGGACAGGTACTGATGCTTCTTTTTAACAGCGTACACACAAGCTAAAACTTCTTTTTCTAGCATACTGTAGGCTCTTTCTGCTTTAGACAAACGTTTGGCTGCATACGCGACAGGTTGAAGTTTCCCCGACTCATTGGCTTGTAACACACAACCAATTCCATATGACGATGCGTCACAGGCAAAACTAAATGTTTACATGAGTCATAATGTACCAGCAGTTTGTTCGAGGAAAGCAGATTGGTGGCTTTCTCGAAAGCTCTGTCCTGCAATGCACCCCACACCCAGTTGTTGCCTTTTCTCAATAGCATGTGCAGTGGTTCAAGTAAGGTGCTCACTTTAGGAAGTAAGTTACCAAAGTAGTTGAGTAGACCCAGGAATGAACGCAGCTCCATCAAGTTCTGCGGCTCGGGTACATTCTTGATGGCTTTGGTTTTCACGTCAGTCGGTCTGATGCCATCAGCGGTGATTTTCCTCTTGGTGAATTCAATCTCTGGTGCCATGAAGACGCACTTCGAGAGTTTAAGTCTGAGTCCCGCTCTGTCCAAATGCAGTAGAAGCTCTTCCAGGTTGCTCAGATGTTCCTTGGAGTCATGACCAGTGATCAAGATGTCATCTTGGAACACGACGGTTCAGGGAATGGACCTCAGTAGACTTTCTATATTCTTCTGGAATATTGCTGCAGCCGAGCGAATTCCAAATGGGCACCTGTGGTAAATAAACAGTCCTTTGTGCGTGTTAATGCACGTAAGTCTCTTCGACGTCTCGACCAACTCCTGCGTCATATAGGCCGACATAAAGTCCAGTTTTTTGAACAACTTCTCTCTGGCTAGCGTCGCAAACAAGTCATCAGCTTTTGGTAACTGGTACTGATCTGTTTCGAAACCCTGTTGATCGTAGCCTTGTAGTGTCCACAGATTCTGACTGTGCCATCACTTTTCGACCGGTGATATGATCCCTTCACGCTAAAGTCTGTCCAGTTCAATTTCAACCTTCTCCCTCATCATATACGGCACTGCCCAAGCTTTATGCCCGAGGGTCTTGCATCTGAGTCCACGTCGATCTGCACTTTGGCTCCTGTGAAGTTGCCAATACCCGGGGAACTTGCTCAATACTTGGGCACATGTATCTTCCTCTGATGACAACGCCTTTATATCGTTCCAGTCGCATCTGATTTTCTTCAACCAGCTCCTGCTGAGCAGTGTTGGGCCATTGCCTGGAACAATCTCCAGCGTTAACTCATAAACTGCATCTTTATACGTCAAGTTAATTTGTGCACTGCCAATCACCTTTATCAGTTCTTTGGTGTACGTGCACAGCTTGGTGTTAACAGGGCTCAGCCTGGGCCTCACAGTCTTAGTATCCCACGGCTTATTCAATGCCCTCTCGTTCATGATCGATTGACTCGCCCCTGGCTCCAGTTCCATCGATACCGGTATCCCGTTAAACTTCACATTAATCAAAATTGGTTTACTCTTAGTATGAAAGAGTACAGTCCATACACTTCCTCCTTTGGCATCTCGGATTGTGTATACCGATCCGCGCTAGTCTGACTCTCATCCTCCACCTGGTGTGTCGCAGCTCACTTGCTCATCTGCGCACACTTGTGGAGATGCCCCACTCTCAGACTGCCTTTGCAACTATATTTCTTAAATCGGCACTGCTGGTGTCGATGATTTCCCCCACAACACCAACACGGAGAAGTCGGATACATTCCCGCTGGCGGACTTTGGGCAGCCACAGGTTTTGCGAACGCACCCGGTTCGGCCCTGCCATGTGCTGCTCTGCCGAACGCCGAATCATTCGCAACCACAGCCAGATAGGCCCTGCCATGTGTCGCTCTGCCGAACACCGAATCAATCACATTTACAGTACTTGCTGAGGTTCGGTTCTTCACCGATATTTGCTTTAAACTCCTGTCAATCATCATACATGATTGAGCGATCTGGATAGCCCTTTTTAAATCCAACTCCCCCACCACCAGAAGTTTGCGAAGGATCACCTCGTGGTTGATACCGACAACAAAGAAGTCCCACAGTATGTTTGCCAATACCATCCCGAACTTGCACGGTCACGCGAGACGTCTCAGGTCGGCAACGAATTCCGCCGCGCTCTGGCCCTCCAATTGAACCTGTGTATAAAACCTGTATCACGAGATGATGATGCTGTCGTCTGGCTTGAGATGCTCCCGTACCAATGTACACAACTCCTCATACGTTTTCTCTGTTGGATCACTAGGCATGAGTAGATTCTTTATCAGACCGGAGATCTTTGAACCACACACAGTGAGAAACACGGCCCGGCGCCGATCTGCATTGTCGACCCCCTTCATTTTGTTGGCCACAAAGTACTGGTTCAAATGGCTCACAAAGTCTGTCCAATCTTCTCCCTCCACGAATCGCTCTACAAATCCAATCGTGCTCATTTCGCAAACGAAGGTTCTTGTACTCTCATCGCCAAATGTTATGTATGCAATAAGGGTACAAACTGAATACTATTTAACTGAACAAGGTACAACCTTGTTTTGCTTTATGACGGCCCAAAGTGCCTGACTCACAAAATGTGCGTGCTGCTCAGTGGCCTCCAACAGTGACACCATCTGGTGCCTACAAACAGCATGTATATGCATGACACTGCCCTAAGTATGTCCTATTTAATTTATCTTTGCTGACTTATCTTCAATATAAGCAGACATTACATGGAATGCATGGGGACTCTTCATTGCCGCTCTCTCTTCTGCTGTAAGGCGGCACTGACTGTTGTTGTTTCGTATGACGGAACAGCTTATACAGATACAACTTCTGAAATCTGGCAGCCTCGGGACCAAGACCGTGCTGTTTTTCAGATTTTGCCAGAGTTCAGACGTATTGATTTTCTTGTCCGAAATCCCTCAATCTCGGGACTGAGATCGTGCTGATTTTTGGATTTTTCTGGATTTCGGGCCTTGCTGTTGACGCTCCTTGCCGCCCGCTGATCCATCGCCTCTCGCCGCCTGCTGATTCCCGTCGATTCTCACCGCCCACGCCCCCCCCTTGGTGCTGCGCTTTTTGCCGTTTTTTACCTGTTTCCTCGTCCCTCGCTGCCCGATTTCGCCATCTTGGCTGCCTCAAAAATGTCTGGTTTTCGGACAATTCCGGTTTTCGGACAGCCGGATTCAGGACGTTGTACCTGTAATGGGATGTCTAGCTTGGCTATCCATTTAATGGCCTCCTGAGATGCCGAGTGGTGAAGTGTGATGCCTCCCACAACAGATCTTAGTGGGCAGATTGATGTCATGCTCCATGGTCTGAGACTCATGGCCACAGTCAACTTCGGATTGTTCCCCACCTTTCAGTTGTGGAGCAATTGGACACATTGTGCGGATTCGGTTGAGCGTTGTCAACTGTCGTCAAAGCCAGGGCCCTCTGCTGTTGGGTTAGTGATGAGGTCTTGGTACTTCCTGTTGCATGCATCCCACGATTTTGTCCATCTGGATAGTGAGTCGATACAAGCTGCGTGAATATTAGCTACTGTTTCCCAGAAGGGCTGGTGCAATCTTAAGTGCTTTCGTGGTGGATTTTCCAAGTCTTCATGAATAGGAAGGTCAATGTTGCTCAGAATTTTTTCAAACTCACGGAGCATGGTGGCATTGCAGCAAATGGCAGGTGGGGCAATGTGGGACAGCACTGGGAACCATTCAGTTGGAATGGACTGCATGTCCATGACAACTTCCTCAAGGTGATGTTTATCTGCACGTCCACGATCTCTGTGACTTAGTTACTCAGGTATGTTCCCACAGGTCCTCGCTGGCATGTGGTAAGTGTCCATTATTCATATTTGAGTATAAACAGTGAGCCCTTGGCTTCCTCTCGATTGAGGTGAATTTCCACTGATGTGGGTCTTCCATGTGTCCACCCACTAATGCCACATGCTGAAGGTACCTCTTCAATTTTTTCCACTGGATTCCCTCTGCTGATTACTGAATTCTGGGACCAAATTTGGGACCAGGTGTTCCCTGCATCCAACATTCGAAGAGTGCAAGTGGTGGGAAATATGGGATTGAGGTAGAGGCAGACTGCTCACTTCCCTGCTGCAACTGCAGAGAAACTTTTGGTGGATGTCCTCTGGGCTTTGGAGCCTCTGATGACCATGTCAAAGTCCCTGGAGGCACCTGGGGTTCTGACTGAGGGGGAGACAACAGGGGAGAATTGAGAGAGTTTTGCGAGGTGCCCCCACTTCCATGTCCTCTCTCACCATCATCCCTCTCATGGGTCACTCGCACTTCCTGCTAGCCAGGAGCTGGAGAGCTCCTTGTTGCCCAGCATTGGGGCGATGAGGACGCAAGTCTACATTGACATCCCTTCTGGAGAGGTGGTCTAGGAGCCTCTGCCATCTATTCTCCATAGACAGCATGTGTTCATGTGAGTGGCGCATTAGCTGCTCCATGCAGGTGTCCATCCTTTCCAAGGAAGAGCCTACAGTCGCCATTGCCTGCGACCAATGGTGCTCATGTTTGTGATGGAGTTCTCTATTCTCTGCACATTTGCAGACATCACGGTTGCAAATCCTGCCAGTGCCTCCTGCACTTCCAGGATCGTCCTCATTCTGGATGGCCACTGAGGCTCAGAGTCTGCATGTAGCTGAGAAGAGCTGGGAGCATCTGGTGCCCTCTGGCAAGGAGTTTTCATGGCTGTCCTTCTTTCCACCATCTGCTCTTCCTCACCTCTGACTTGTGAAAGACCAGGTGACAACACAATTCTATTTTGGCGAGGTGTGCATTTCTATGCTGGTGCTGGGTGCGCTCATATCTGCTGACGCTGCACCATCAGGGGCTGGATGCTCCTCTGAGGATTGGTCTTCCTCCTCCAGCTGGATAGTGGGGGGAGGGGGGGTGCGGGGTGGGGAGTCCTCCTGATGGACAGTGGGGGGAGGGGCGGGGGAGTCCTCCTGATAGACAGTGGGGGGAGGGGCGCGGGGTCCTCCCGATGGACAGTGGGAGGAGGGGGGTTGTCCTCGTGAATGGACAGTGGGGGGAGGGGTGTGGGGTCCTCCTGATAGACAGTGGGGGGAGGGGCGCGGGGTCCTCCTGATGGACAGTGGGGGGAGGGGCACGGGGTCCTCCTGATGGACAGTGGGGGGAGGGGTGCGGGGTCCTCCTGATGGACAGTGGGGGGAGGGGCGCGGGGTCCTCCTGATGGACAGTGGGGGGAGGGGCGGGGTCCTCCTGATGGACAGTGGGGGGAGGGGCGGGGGTCCTCCTGGTGGAGAGTGGGGGGAGGGGCGGGGTCCTCCTGATGGACAGTGGGGGGAGGGAAGGGGGATTTCTCCTGATGGACAGTGGAGGGAAGGCATGGGTTCCTCCTGATGGACAGTGGGGGGAGTGGTGGGGGTCCTCCTGATGGACAGTGGGAGGAGGGGCAGGGGTCCTCCTGGTGGAGAGTGGGGGGAGGGGCGGGGGTCCTCCTGATGGACAGTGGGGGGAGGGGCGGGGGTCCTCCTGATGAACAGTGGGGGGAGGGGTGGGGGTCCTCCTGATGGACAGTGGGGGGAGGGGTGTGGGGTCCTCCTGATGGACAGTGGGGGGAGGGGCGGGGGTCCTCCTGGTGGAGAGTGGGGGGAGGGGCGGGGGTCCTCCTGATGGACAGTGGGGGGAGGGAAGGGGGATTTCTCCTGATGGACAGTGGAGGGAAGGCATGGGTTCCTCCTGATGGACAGTGGGGGGAGGGGTGGGGTCCTCCTGATGGACAGTGGGAGGAGGGGCAGGGGTCCTCCTGGTGGAGAGTGGGGGGAGGGGCGGGGGTCCTCCTGATGGACAGTGAGGGGAGGGGCGGGGGTCCTCCTGATGAACAGTGGGTGGAGGGGTGGGGGTCCTCCTGATGGAGAGTGGGGGGAGGGGCGGGGGTCCTCCTGATGAACAGTGGGGGGAGGGGCGGGGGTCCTCCTGATGAACAGTGGGGGGAGGGGCGGGACGTCCTCCTGATGGACAGTGGGTGGAGGGGCGGGGCGTCCTCCTGATGGACAGTGAGTGGAGGGGCGGGATGTCCTCCTGATGGACAGTGGGTGGAGGGGCGGGGCGTCCTCCTGATGGACAGTGGGTGGAGGGGCGGGGCGTCCTCCTGATGGACAGTGGGTGGAGGGGCGGGGCATCCTCCTGATGAACAGTGGGTGGAGGGGCGGGATGTCCTCCTGATGGACAGTGGGTGGAGGGGCGGGGCGTCCTCCTGATGGACAGTGGGTGGAGGGGCGGGGCGTCCTCCTGATGGACAGTGGGTGGAGGGGCGGGGCATCCTCCTGATGAACAGTGGGGGGAGGGGCGGGGGTCCTCCTGATGGACAGTGAGGGGAGGGGCGGGGGTCCTCCTGATGAACAGTGGGTGGAGGGGTGGGGGTCCTCCTGGTGGAGAGTGGGGGGAGGGGCGGGGGTCCTCCTGATGGACAGTGAGGGGAGGGGCGGGGGTCCTCCTGATGAACAGTGGGTGGAGGGGTGGGGGTCCTCCTGATGGAGAGTGGGGGGAGGGGCGGGGGTCCTCCTGATGAACAGTGGGGGGAGGGGCGGGGGTCCTCCTGATGAACAGTGGGGGGAGGGGCGGGACGTCCTCCTGATGGACAGTGGGTGGAGGGGCGGGGCGTCCTCCTGATGGACAGTGAGTGGAGGGGCGGGATGTCCTCCTGATGGACAGTGGGTGGAGGGGCGGGGCGTCCTCCTGATGGACAGTGAGTGGAGGAGTGGTGGGTCATCCTGATGGACAGTGGGAGAGTAAAGAAATGCTTTAGAAATGTCATATCATGAATGGGTACTGATAAAATAATTCACATGATGAACATTCACCGACTGCTGACATTAGTCCCTATATGACTGACTGCTGTATGCCATGTGTTTGCATGAGATGTAATTCTCTCACCAGGTTGCTGAGCTATTCCCCTCTCTCAATCTCTCACCGCCAGCTGCTCTGCAACTCATGAGACTTACAGGGAGACCTTCTTTGCTGAAGTCAATGTGCCAATGGCGGATGGCCACCTCTGGTTCTCTCCTTCTCCCTCTTATTCAAGGAGGGAAAGAAGAGAAGTTTGAGTGAGTTTGATGGCATGAGTGTAAGGAATGGATGGGTTACATCTGTGGTGGGTGACTACGAAGGAGTGTGGTGCTAATGCCAAATGGCCTCTTTGTGTGTTGTTAGTTGGTATGAGTGCATTAGGACGAGGGTGAGTGTGAGGGGTAGGGATATGATTATGTAGATAGAAAGAGAGGGATGGTGGATGTGCAAGGTATGTTAATGTGATTAATGATGTGCAGGACCTGGCTTGGGAAAGCAGAATGAAGGGGATGTGGTGAAAGACAGAGCAGGATGAAATTGAGTGTGACTTTGCACTCATCTTTCCAGATCAAATGAGATAATTGAAGCGATTCCGGCACTACACCCAGCAGCTTCTGACCACTTTCCAGCAGAGATGGGTGGATAGCGATCATGAGTGGGGACACTTGGCTGATTGTTACTCGATTAGCATAGGGGTGCTGAGACCAATTAACATATCTACTGCCACATCAGCTGAGATCAGGTAACTCAGTGCAGCATGGAACCTTCCTGGTCTGCACAGATTAGTCCCACAACAGGTAATGCAGTACCTAACTGAGGCACTAGAGGCATCCTCTGTGGCATGATTAATCGGCATTGCGAGGAGTCCGACATTTTAGTAAAATGGATATAATATATTGGAACTCTTGTAAGTTTCCTCCTGGTAAGATATCCTGTCCGTGCGTGGCACAGTGACACAGTAGATTGATCCACGTTAGACTTCAAAATTTCAGTGAGACAACAGGCACAGTGCAGAGCAGAGTGTAATTTGCCCAGAGTTTGAGAGAGTTGAGTTGGTCTGTGCCCTTCACTTGTAACTTAACACAATCAGATTGACAGGCATATTGAAATGGGGCTGGGGGCAGGCTGTGTAACTGCTCTCCTGGCTGAGTACTGGTGTAGAGGAAATCCTAAGATAAAGACAATTATAAAAAACTTCAAAATGAACACGAACTAAAATAACATAGCTCACCTGCCTGGGAAGATGAGCATTTCCTGAGCAATATCATAGAATCATAGAACAGTGTGAAGGGTATAGAGGGTGCGGAATTCTTGAAATGCATTCAACAGAACTTTTTTAGTCAGTATGTAGCAAGCCCAACATGAGAGGGGGCGTCTTGGATTTAGTTTTGGGGAATGAAGCTGGGCAGGTTGAAGGGGTATTAGTGGGGGAGCACTTGGGTGCTAGTGACCATAATTCAGTCAGATTCAAGTTGGTTATGGATAAGGACAAGGATAGGCCTGGAATAAAAGTTCTGAATTGGGGAAAAGCTAATTTTGCTAAGTTAAGGAGTGATTTGGCCATAGTGGACTGGAAACAGCTACTTGTGGGTAAATCAGTGTCAGAACAGTGGGAGGCATTCAAGGAGGAGATCCAGAAGACTCAGATCAAACATGTGCCCTTAAAGCAAAAGGCTGGGAAAAATAATTCTAGAGCCTCCTGGATGTCTAAGGACTTACAGGGGAGGAGTAAGAAAAAAAAGGGATGCTGATGTCATATACCATCGGCTAAATACTTTAGAATCTTTAGAGGAATATAGAAAGTTAAGAAGCAAAATTAAAAAGGATATTAGGAATGCTAAGAGAGAGCACGAGAAATTCTTGGCCAGTAAAATTAAGGAAACATAGAAACATAATCAGAGAAAATAGGTGCAGGAGTAGGCCATTCGGCCCTTTGTGCCTGCACCGCCATTCAATGAGTTCTTGGCTGAATATGCAACTTCAGGACCCCATTCCTGCTTTCTCGCCATACCCCTTGATCCCCCGAGTAGTAAGGACTACATCTAACTCCTTTTTGAATATATTTAATGAATTGGCCTCAACAACTTTCTGTGGTAGATAATTCCACAGGTTCATCACTCTCTGGGTAAAGAAGTTTCTCCTCATCTCGGTCCTAAATGGCTTACCCCTTATCCTTAAACTGTGACCCCTAGTTCTGGACTTCCCCAACATTGGGAACATTCTTCCTGCATCTAACCTGTCTAAACCCGTCAGAATTTTAAACGTTTCTATGAGATCCTCTCTCATTCTTCTGAACTCCAGTGAAAACAAGCCCAGTTGATCCAGTCTTTCATGATATGTCAGTCCCGCCATCCTGGGAATCAGTATGGTGAACCTTCGCTGCACTCCCTCAATAGCAAGAATGTCCTTCCTCAAGTTAGGAGACCAAAACTGTACACAATACTCCAGGTGTGGCCTCACCAAGGCCCTGTACAACTATAATAACACGTCCCGGCCCCTGTACTAAAATCCCCTCGCTATAAAGGCCAACATGCCATTTGCTTTCTGAACCGCCTGCTGTGCCTGCATGCCAACCTTCAATGACTGATGTACCATGACACCCAGGTCTCGTTGCACCTCCCCTTTTCCTAATCTGTCACCATTCAGATAATAGTCTGTCTCTCTGTTTTTACCACCAAAGTGGATAACCTCACATTTATCCACATTATATTTCATCTGCCATGCATTTGCCCACTCACTTAACCTATACAAGTCACTCTGCAGCCTCATAGCATCCTCCTCACAGCTCACACTGCCACCCAACTTAGTGTCATCCGCAAATTTGGAGATACTACATTTAATCCCCTCGTCTAAATCATTAATGTACAATGTAAACAGCTGGGGCCCCAGCAAAGAACCTTGTGGTACCCCACTACTCACTGCCTGCCATTCTGAAAAGTACCCATTTACTCCTACTCTTTGCTTCCTGTCTGTCAACCAGTTCTCAATCTACGTCAGCACACTACTGCCAATTCCATGTGCTTTAATTTTGCACATTAATCTCTTGTGTGGGACCTTGTCGAAAGCCTTCTGAAAGTCCAAATCAACAACATCAACTGGTTCTCCCTTGTCCACTCGACTGGAAACATCCTCAAAAAATTCCAGAAGATTTGTCAACATAATTTCCTTTTCACAAATCCATGCTGACTTGGACCTATCATGTCACCTCTTTCCAAATGCGCTGCCATGATATCCTTAATAATTGATTCCATCATTTTACCCACTACTGAGGTCAGACTGACTGGTCTATAATTCCCTGTTTTCTCTCTCCCTTCTTTTTTAAAAAGTGAGGTTACATTGGCTACCCTCCACTCCATAGGAACTGATCCAGAGTCAATGGAATGTTGGAAAATGACTTTCAATGCATCTGCTATTTCCAAGGCCACCTCCTTAAGTACTCTGCGATGCAGTCCATCAGGCCCTGAGGATTTATCGGCCTTCAATCCCATCAATTTCCCCAACACAATTTCCCGACAAATAAGGATTTCCCTCAGTTCCTCCTTCTTACTAGACCCTCTGACCCCTTTTATATCCGGAAGGTTGTTTGTGTCCTCCTTAGTGAATACCTAACCAAAGTATTTGTTCATTTGGTCTGCCATTTCTTTGTTCCCCGTTATGACTTCCCCTGATTCTGACTGCAGGGGATCTACGTTTGTCTTTACTAACCTTTTTCTCTTTACATATCTATAGAAGCTTTTGCAGTCTATTTTAATTTTCCCTGCAAGCTTCCTCTCGTACTCTATTTTCCCTGCCCTAATCAAACCCTTTGTCCTCCTCTGCTGAGTTCTAAATTTCTCCCAGTCCCCGGGTTCGCTGCTATTTCTGGCCAATTTGTATGCCACTTCCTTGGCTTTAATACTATCCCTGATTTCCCTTGATAGCCACAGTTGAGCCACCTTCCCTTTTTTATTTGTACGTCAGACAGGGATGTACAATTGTTGTAGTTCATCCATGTGGTCTCTAAATGTCTGCCATTGCCCATCCACTGTCAGCCCCTTTAAGTATAATTCGCCAATCTATCCTAGCCAATTCATGCCTCATACCTTCAAAGTTACCCTTCTTTAAGTTCTGGACCATGGTCTCTGAATTAACTGTTTCCTTCTCCATCCTAATGTAGAATTCCACCATATTATGGTCACTCTTCCCCAAGGGGCCTTGCACAACGAGATTGCTAATTAATCCTCTCTCATTACACAACACCCAGTCTAAGATGGCCTCCCCCCTAGTTGGTTCCTCGACATATTGGCCTAGAAAACCATCCCTTATGCACTCCAGGAAATCCTCCTCCACCTTATTGCTTCCAGTTTGGTTAGCCTAATGTATATGGATATTAAAGTCACCCATTATAACTGCTGCACCTTTGTTGCATGCACCCCAAATTTCCTGTTTGATGCCCTCCCCAACATCACTACTACTGTTTGGAGGTATGTACACAACTTCCACTAATGTTTTTTGCCCTTTGGTGTTCTGCAGCTCTACCCATATTGATTCCACACCATCCAAGCTAATGTCCTTCCTAACTATTGCATTAATCTCCTCTTTAACCAGCAATACTACCCCACCTCCTTTTCTTTTTATTCTATCCTTCCTGAATGTTGAATACCCTTGGATGTTGAGTTCCCAGCCCTGATCATCCTGGAGCCATGTCTCTGTAATCCCAATCACATCATATCTGTTAACATCTATTTGCACAGTTAATTCATCCACCTTATTATGGATACTCCTTGCATTAAGACACAAAGCCTTCAGGCTTTTTTTTAACACCATTTGTCCTTTTAGAATTATGATGTAGTGTGGCCCTTTTTGTTTCTTGCCTTTGTTTACTCAGCCTTCCACTATTGCTTTTTACCTTTCTACCATCTGTTTCTGACTCCATATTACTTCACCCTGTCTCACTGCATAGGTTCCCATCCTCCTGCCATATTAGTTTAAACACTCCCGAACTGCATTAGCAAATGTTACCCCTAGGACATCAGTTCCAGTCCTGCCCAAGTGCAGACCGTCCCTTTTGTACAGCTCCCACTTCCCCCAGAACTTGTTCCAATGTCCCAGGAATTTGAATCCCTCCCTCTTGCACCATTGCTGAAGCCACATATTTATTCTAACTATTCTGCTCCCTCTACTCTGATTAGCACGTGGCAGTGGTAGCAATACAGAGATTACTATCTTTGAAGTCCTACTTTTTAATTTAACTCCTAGCTCCCTAAATTCAGCTTGTAGGACCTCTTCCCACTTCTTACCTATATCGTTGGTACCTACATGTACCACAACAACTGGCTGTTCACCCTCCCTCTCCAGAATGCTCTGCAGCTGCTCCGAGACATCCTTGACCCTTGCACCAGGGAGGCAACATACAATCCTGGAGTCTCGGTTGCGGCCGCAGAAACTCCTATCTATTCCCCTTACAATAGAGTCCCCTATCACTATAGCTCTCCCACTCTTTTTCCCGCCCTTCTGTGCAGCAGAGCCACCCATGGTGCCATGAACCCTAAGATGTTCTCGAAATATATTAAGAGTAAGAGGGTAACTAAAGAAAGGGTAGAGCCTATTAGAGATCATGAGAGTAATCTTTGTGTGGAGGATGAAGATGTTGGTAGGGTTCTTAACAAATTATTTGCATCTGTTTTCACAAAGGAAAGGGGTAATGCAGATTCTGCTATCGAGGAGGAGTGTGATATTCTGGATGAAATAAATATAGTGAGAGAAGAAGTATTAAGGGGTTTAGCAGCTTTGAAAGTCGACATGTCCCCAGGCCCAGATGAAATGCATCCCAGGATGTTGAGCAAAGTAAAAAAAAAAATAGCAGAGGCCTTGACCATTACTTTCCAGTCCTCTTTTGATCTAGGCATGGTGCCGGAGGACTGCTAATGTAGTATCTTTGCTTAAGAAGGGAGAAAGTGATAGGCCGAGTAATTACAGGCCTGCCAGCCTAAACTCAGTGGTTGAAAAATTATTGGAAAAAATCCTGAAAGACAGGATAAATCTACATTTAGAAAGGCAAGGATTAATTTGGGACAGTCAGCATGGATTTGTTAAGGGAAGATCGTGTTTGACTAACCTGATTCAATTTTTTGAGGAGGTAACCAAGAGGGTCCATGAGAGTCGTGCATATGATGTAGTATATATGGAATTTAGTAAGGTTTTTGATAAAGTCCCACATGGTAGACTGGTCATGAAGGTTAAAGCCTAAGGGATCCAGGGCAAAGTGGCAAGTTGGATCCAAAATTGGTTTGGAGGTAGGAAGCAAAGGGTAATGATTGATGGATGTTTTTGTGACTGGAAGTATGTTTCCAGTGGGCTTCTGCAGGGCTCAGTATTGGGTACCTTGCTTTTTGAGATATATATCAATGATTTAGATTTGAATATAGGGAGTATGATTAAGAAGTTTGCAGATGACACTAAAATTGTCTGTGTGGTTGATAATGAAGAGGAAAGTCATGGGCTGCAGGAGGATATCAATCTACTGGTCAGGGCAAATGGAATTTAATTCAGAGAAGTGTGAGGTGATCCACTTTAGGAGGGATAATAAGGAAAGGGTTTACACATTAAGCGTAGGCCACTTAATAGTGTGGATGAACAAAGGAACCTTGGAGTGCTTGTCCACAGATCCCTGAATGTAACAGGCCAGGTAGATATGGTGGTTAAGAAGACATACAGAATGCTTGCCTTTATTGGCCGAAGCTTAGAATATAAGAGGAAGGAGGTTATTCTTAAATTGTATAATACTTTGGTTAGGCCACAGCTGGAGTACTGCGTGCAGTTCTGGTCGCTCTATTATAGGAAGGAAGTGATTGCACCAGCGAGGGTGCAGAGACGATTTACTAGGATGGTGCCTGGAATAGAGAATCTTAGCTATGAGGACAGATTGGATAGGTTGGGTTTGTTCTCATTGGAGCAGAGGAGGTTGAGAGGAGACCTCATTGAGGTGTACAAAATATTGAGGGGCCTGGACAAGTGGATAGTAAGGGTCAATTTTCATTGATGGAGGGATCTATTTTGAGGGGGCATAGATTTAAGGTGGTTGGTGGAAGGTTTAGAGGGGATTTGATTGGTGGGGGGGTGCTTCTTTACACAGAGAGTTGTGGGGATCTGGAGCTCACTGCCTGGAAAAGTGGTGGATGCAGAGACCCTCACCACTTTTAAGAGATGGTTCGATGGGCACATAAAGTGCAGTAATCTTCAGGGTTACAGACCTTGAGCTGGTAATTGGGATTAGACTGGATGACCTTTTGTTGGATGGCGCAGATATAATGGTAAGTACTGCAGGGAATAGAATATGGCCAGGGTGATCTCCTGCACTAGTTTTGATCACCTGGATGGGTCGGAGAGGAATTTTCCCAGATTTTTTCTCCCTAAATTGGACTGTGTTTTTATCTGGTTTTTGCCTCTATCAGGAGATGACATGGCTCCGTTTGGGGTGGAGTATAGATGCTTACAGTATAAGGTATGTCGTATTTGGTGAGGTGGGTTGGTTGGGCTGGGTGCTCTTTGCCTTTCCGTCATTGTTCATAGGTTTATATGTAACCTTTAGGGCTGCTGACCAAGGGCCGTGGGGCTCTTTGTCAGCCGGCGCGGACACGATGGGCCGGAATGACCTCCTTCTGCACTGTAAATTTCCATGTTTCTAATAGCATAGCACAGGAGGAGGCCATTCAGCCCATCGAGTCTGCGACTCAGTTAGTACCACTCCCCTGGTCTTTCCCCATAACCCCGCAATTTCTTTTCTATCAAGTATCTATTCAATGCCCTTTTGAAGGCTACTATTGAACCTGTATCCAGCACTCTATGGGAATGGTAGCATAGTGGTGAGTAATCCAGAGGCCTGGACTAATAATCCGGACACATGAGTTCAAATTCCACCTCGGCAGCTGTGGAACTTAAATTCCAGTAAATTGAAAAATAAAAATCTGAAATAAAAAGCTTGGGCTAGACTTTCAATTATAATCGCTATCGCCCAAAAATGGGCGATATTTCTGGCCTTAGTGCTTTTTTATTTTTCAGGATCGCTGGAATAGCGGCAATTAAAAAAAATGCTAGTTTTGCCTTTTTAATTTGGGCGATAGCCTTAGCGATGTGAATTGGGCGATAGCGATGTAGTCAATCATGCAAGGCTGGCATCCATAACAACGGCCGTTCTGCGCATGCACATTTTTTTTCAGGCAAATAGCTTTTCCCGTGATTCGGGAAGTCAGGAGTCATCTGCGCATGCTCAAAATGCAAAGAGAGGGAGAGAGAGAAGGAACGTTTGTGAGGAGGCATTTTTTGAAGGAGTTGAGAAACATATAAGATGGACATGGACCACAACGAATCGGGAGAGAGTGTGGAGGAGGTTGTAGGGAGAAGGAGAGCGAAAACCTTCTCCAAAGAAGCAAACAAGGCCTTAGTACACAAGGTGGAGACTTGGTGGGGCCAATTAACCCGAGGTGGGCACGGGAAACCTCCCCCCCGGATTTACCAAAGAATATGCGCGAATATTGCCGCTGTTGTGTCTTGTTTCATCGGCAAGAGTAAGCATTAAATTATTCAACTTATAATTGAAATGCTGCACTGACTCATTAATTAGAATGTAAATCTGCTGGATTGTAATTAAGCTGGGTAATCTTGGGTAGCTTCTCTGTTAAGATTTGGATTGGGGTCGGATCCTGCACCCCTTAACTCTAATGTTGCTGAGATGCTTTAAACTTAATCGACAGTATTTATTATTATTTAAACGTTGTGATTGAAAATTGGGGCCAAAGGAATGAATAGAAACAGACAGACCGTAAACAATTGGCATTTCTGCAACTTCAGAACAGAAGGAGAATTATTAAATTATATTTTTGCTTGTGTGCTGTGAGCAATTCTTTAAATTGGGCACCATCTCCTTTCTGATTATATTGGTGGATGGGGCACGAATGAGCACTGAGGGGTCCGGTCACCTTTACCCAGACTGTGTGAGTCTTTCCTGGGGGAGAGCTGCCCTGGCTCACTGTATGCCCTGGGACACTTTTGGACATTAGCTCCAGCCACATGGAGGTCCCCGAGCACAGCCCATGGACACGGTGCCCCCTCCAATTATGATCTTGTCATTGCCGAGCTCACCAGCTCAACAGCGGTCCTGATTTCCACCGCCACCCCCCCCCCACCCAGGGACCTCCATTGATTCCAATAAACCGCCTCCCTTCCCTCAGGCGCCGAATAGCACGGCCCGTGGATGGGGCCTTTCCTGGAGTTTGTACGCGAGATGTTTGGTTTCAAGCATTAGTTCCGAAACACGATCCTTTTAAATATTTTCTCTGAACATAGATGTTATAACCATGCATCCATTGGATACAAACTGTATTAGCATATAACGTTAATGTTAACGATGAATAGCATGTGGGGTGACTAATTGTGGATTACGATATCTGTTGTGTTTTCGTAATACTACCTAGTCAATTAGCTTATGCCATGCTCTTGTCGTGTTTGCAGAGGAAGATTTCTAAGATTCAGGCAGAGCGCAGGTGGACCAGAGGACGACCTGCTGAGTTTCACCCTCTGACTGAATTGGAGGAGAGTGCCATAGCCTTAGTGGGCAGGCATAAACATTCTGCCATCCCTGGTGGTGTAGATCCTGTTGTTGCGCGATGTGAGTAATGTGTAAAGCAGTGATAAACCAGTGATAATTTAAAGTAATATAATGCCATTTGATTATAATATATGAATGATGTAATGTTATGCGTGCAGCTTCTGTACTCTTCTGTACTCTCATGTTAATCATATGCAACGTCTCTCGTTGACATTTATTGCAGTAGTGTTGCTCCTCGTACATATGCCAGTACAGCGCAAGCATTCTCATGCCTCCCCTTCTCTTCTACTAACCTCAATTATGTTTTCCAGTTCCCCAGGCTCCCCTGACACAACAGGAGCCCCCTGGAGCACCATCACAACTGCTGCAGGTCGTGCTCACCACGGGGGAAGAAGAAGAACATATGACCAAGGAGGAGGATAATGAGCTGGAAATGTAATCTATGGTACCTGAGGCCAAATCATCCTCAACGAATGAAGTAGCGGGGCCAAGAGGCTTGCAGCAGGGCACTCCGAGTTGTTCAGTGCCCACGCCGACCCCGTGGAGGTTGAATCGGCGAGGTAGGCACATGCTGCGATGGGTAGATGTCAACGAGGACATGGTCTCACTGTCAAGGGCGAGCATCGACATAGGTCGAGAGCTCCTCCAGGCCCGTGGTGGGTTGACCGGCAACATTGCCACACTGTCTGCCAGAATAACGGAGGGCATGGGGCAGATGGTTGCGGCAATGGGGTGAACAACTGACTTTGTCGATGCCTTGTGGCACACGATAGTTTCAGAATACGGCACTGCACCCCAAGGTGCTGTACCACCATCCAGCATGACAGATGCAAGACAGGAGGAAGAACTTCCTTCTGACTCGGAAGATGTTTCTTCAAAAATGTCTTCTCCTCGATCCACTGAAGTCATTCTGCCAACGTCAACCCCTCCCCTACAGCAGCAGCCCTTGAGGTGCTCTGCTGCGAGACGTCTTGGTCCCATTACTAGGAGATTAAGTGGGAAAGTGGGCGTTATGACGAGGGGTCAAGTTAGAGGAGGGAAGCGTGGCCGCAGGTTGTGGGGGGTGGGGGGTGCCGTATATTACTGTTTTATTTTTATTTTCGAAAATTTGTTGATTGTTGACTGTTAGGGATGGTGGGAGGGTGTTCTTGTTATATTGTTGTTGAAAAAATGTTGTTCGCTGTTGGGGGTTGGGGGGGGTGGCGGTGTTATATGTAGTTTGTTAAAAACATTTTTTATCAGTTGTTAAATTATTTAAAAATATTATTTAACTTCACAAATGTTGTGAAGTAACTTCTAATAATGTAAGATAAAACATCAGTACAAGGGTTGCAAATAATGACCAAGGCCAGGCCAGGCAAGGATGAAATGTAATGCAACTGTAACTGTCGCAAATGTAACTTCACGGAAAGCATTCCTTTATGAGCTGCTGGCGCAACAGTTTTGTAGCTGTGTAATTGTCATGTTTGTATATGCTGTTTGTAGCCACCAGATGGTGTCATTCTTGGAGGCCACTGAGGAGCACGCACATGGTGCTGCTCTGGTATAAAAGACCAGCCATTTTGTGAGTCAGGCACTTTGGGCGTTAATTGAGCAGAGCCAAGGCTGTACCTTGTTCAGTTAAGCAGTACTCAGTTTGTACCTTTATTGCATACATAATATTTGTCGACGAGAATACAAGAACCTTTGTTTGTGAAATGAGCACGATTGGATTTTTAGAGCGATTCATGGCGGGAGAAGATTGGGCAGACATTGTGAGCTATTTGAACCAGCTCTTCATGGCCAGCAAAATGAAGGGGGTCGACGATGCAGATCGGCGCTGAGCCGTGTTCCTCACTGTATCAAAGATCTATGGTCTGATAAAGAATCTACTCATGCCTAGTGATCCAACAGAGAAAACCTACGAGGAGTTGTGTACATTGGTACGGGAGCACCTCAAGCCAGACGATGGCATCACCATCTCGAGATACGGGTATTATACACACATTTGATCGGAGGTCAGAGCACGGTGTAATTCTTTGCCGACCTGAGACGTCTAACGGAACAGTGCAAGTTCGGGACGGTGTTGGCAGACATACTGCGGGACTTCTTTGTTATCGGTATCAACCAAGAGGTGATCCTGCACAAACTTCTGGCAGGGGAGTTGGATTTAAAAAGGGCCATTTAGATCGCTCAATAATGTATGACGACGGGCAGGAATTTAAAGCAAATATCGGTGAAGAACCGAACCTCGGCAAGTACTGTAAATGTGATTCATTCGCTGGTCAGCAGAGCAGCACATGGCAGGGCCTATCCGGGTGCATTCGCAAAACCTGTGGCTGCCCAAAGTCTGCCAGTGGGAATGTATCCGACTTCTCCGTATTGGCGTTGTGGGGGAAATCATCGGCACCAGCAGTGCCGATTTAAGCAAAGGCTGTCTGAGAGTGGGGCATCTCCAGCGCAAGTGTCCGCAGATGAGCAAGCGAGCTGCGACACAGCATGTGGAGGATGAGAGTCAGACTAGCATGGATCCGGATATGCAATCTGAGATGCCAGAGGAGGAAGTGTATGGACTGTATTCTTTCATACCAAGAGTAAACCAATTTTGATTAACAAAAATTTAACGGGATACCAGTATCGATGGAACTGGACACAGGGACGAGTCAATCGATCATGAACGAGAGGGCATTTAATAAGCTGTGCGATACTAAGACTGTGAGGCTCAGACTGAGCCCTGTTAATGCCAAGCTGTGCACGTACATCAAAGAACTGACAAAGGTGATTGGCAGTGCAAAAATTAACGTGTCATATAACGGTGCGGTTCACGAGTTACCCTGTGGATTGTTCCAGGCAATGGGCCAACGCTGCTCAGCAGGAGCTGGTTGGAGAAAATCAGATGCGACTGGAACAACATAAAGACGTTGTCGTTGGAGGAAGATACATGTGCCCAAGTATTGAGCAAGTTCCCCTCGCTGTTCCAACAGGGAATCGGCAACTTAATGGGTGACAAGTTGCAGATCCACGTGGACTCAGATGCAAGACCGGTCCATCATAAAGCTCAGGCAGTGCCGTATATGATGAGGGAGAAGGTCGAAATTGAACTGGACAGATTCCAGTGTGAAGGTTGAATTTAATGAATGGGCTAGCCCCATTTTTCCTGTGCTGAAAAGTGATGGCACAGTCAGAATTTGTGGAGACTACAAGGCTACGATCAACAGGGTTTCAAAACAAGATCAGTACCTATTACCAAAGGCTGATGACTTGTTTGCGACACTAGCCAGAGGGAAGTCATTCACAAAACTGGTTTTGACGTGGACCTATATGACGCAGGAGTTGGGTGAAATGTCGAAGAGACTTACATGCGCTAACACGCAAAAAGGACTGTTTATTTACCACAGTGCCTGTTTGGAATTCGCTCGTCTGCAGCAGTATTCAAGAGGATTATGGAAAGTCTATTGAAGTCCATCCCCAGAACCGCCGTGTTCCAAGATGACATTCTGATCACTGGTCATGACTCCAAGGAACATCTGAACAACCTGGTTGAGGTTCTACTGTGTTTGGACAGAGTGGGACTCAGACTTAAACGATTGAAGTGAGTCTTCATGGCACTGGAGGTCGAATTCCTTGGGAGGAAAATCACCGCTGATGGCATCAGATCTAGTGACGTGAAAACCAAAGCCATCAAGAATGCACCCGAGCCACAGAATGTGATGGAGCTGCGTTCGTTCCTGGGTCTACTCAACTACTTTGGTAATTTCCTACCTAAATTAAGCACCTTACTTCAACCACTGCACTTGCTATTGAGAAAAGGCAACAACTGGGTGTGGGGTGCATTGCAAGACAGAGCCTTCGAGAAAGCTACCAATCTGCTTTCCTCGAACAAGCTGCTGGTACATTATGACCATTGTAAATGTTTAGTTTTGGACTGTGTCGCATCGTCATATGGAATTGGTTGCGTGTTACAACAAGCCAAAAAACTTCAACCTGTCGTGCATGCATCCAAAAGATTGTCTAAAGCAGAAAGAGCCTACAGTATTGTAGAAAAAGAAGCTTTAGCATGTGTGTATGGTGTTAAAAAGATGCATCAATACCTGTTCAATCTGAGGTTTGAATTAGAGATAGATCACAAGCCGCTCATTTAATTTTTTTCTGAGAGCAAAGATATCAATACCAATGCTTCATCCCGCATCCAAAGGTGGGCACAGACATTATCTGCCTATGATTATGTCATTCGCCACAGACATGGCACAGAGAATTGTGCCGATGCTTTGAGTTTGTTGCCGTTGCCCACACCAGAGGTGGAAACGCCACAACCGGCAGATTTAATGTTAATCATGGACGCTTTTGAGTATTATGGTACCCCTATCACGGCTCAACAAGTTAAGACCTGGACCAGCCAGGATCTGATATTATCAGTGGTAATGGGTTGCATCCTCAAAGGGAATTTGTCTGCCATACCTAAGCAAATGTATGAGGATGCCAAACCGTACATTCGTCGCAAGGACGAACTGTCTATTCAAGCAGGTTGCATATTGTGGGGCAATCAAGTTGCCTAAGAAAGGGAGAGAGAAGTTTGTGCGTGAGTTACACAGCACACATCATTGTATAGTGATGATGAATGCCATCGCCAGGGCCCATGTATAGCCAGGTATTGATTCTGAGCTGGAAGCATGCGTGCATCTGTGCAACACCTGCATGAAGTTCAGCAAAGCACCAGCAGAATCGCCGTTGAGTCTGTGGTCATGGCCATGCAAACCTTGGTCCAGGATCCATGTAGATTTTGCAGGTCCCTTTCTGGGCAAGATGGTTTTAGTGGTGGTGGATGCTTATTCGAAGTGGATAGAATACATAATCATGTCATCCAGTATGTTCACGGCAACCATAGAGAATCTCAATATCATGTTCGCGACACGTCGTTTGCCTGACATAGTGGTGAGTGACAATGGGTTGTGTTTCACCAGTCAGGAGTTTCAGGAGTTTGCCAAACTCAACGGCATAAAACATGTAAGGTCAGCACCGTTCAAGCCAGCATCCAACAGGCAAGCAATTATCAAGCAAAGCATGAAGAGAGTAACCCAAGTGTCACTGCAGACCTGCTTGTCTTGCATACTGCTGAATTACAGGACAAGACCCCACACACTCACAGGGGTCTTGCTTGCTGAACTCATGATGAAATGAGGTCTTAAGACCAAGTTATCTCTTGTACACCCGGATTTAAGTAATCATGTTGAATACAGAAGACAGAGTCAACAAGGGTACCTCGATCGCGCAACTGTGTAATGCGAGATTTTTGTTAATGATCATGTATATGTGTTGAATTATGGTCAGGATCCCAAATGGATCGCTGGTACAGTCATGGCCAAGGAAGGCAACAGAGTAATTATATTTGTTATTAAGCTCAAGAATAGGCAAACTTGCAGGAAGCACATGGATCAAACAAAGCTGAGGCACACAGATGAGCCAGAGCAGTCAGACGAAGAAACTGTCGACAACCTACCAGCAGTCTTCAGAGGACTCAAGGTGTACACCTTTCCTCCTGCCAGCATCACAAATAGGTCGTCTGCCTTGGGTAGCGGGTACTGGTCCTGCAGCGAAAAACGGTTGATCTTCACTTTATAGTCCCCACAAATTCTCACCATGCCATCACCCTTGAGAACCGGAAGAATTGGACTGGCCCACTCGTTGAACTCAACCGGTGCGATGATGCCCTCTCATTGCAGCCTGTCCAGCTCAATCGCCACTTTCTCTCGCATCATGAATGGCACCGTACGTGCCTTGTGGTGGATGGGTCATGTACGGGAACCAAGTGGATCTGAATCTTCGCCTCAGAGAAATTTCCGATGGCTGGCTCAAAAAATGACGGAATCTTGCTCAAAACCTGGGCACATGAGGTGTCGTCGATGGACGAAAGCGCTCGGATGTCATCCCAGTTCCAACAGATTTTTCCTAGCCAGCTTCTGCTGAACAGTGTGGGGACATCTCCTGGTACAATCCATAGTGGCAGTTCATGCACCACTCCATCATAGGAGACTTTTACTGTTGCACTGCCAATTACAGGGATGAGCTCTTTAGTGCAAGTTCTCAGCTTGGTATGAATAGGGCTCAGCTTGGGCCTTTATGCCTTGTTGCACCACAGCCTCCTCAGTTCGAGTGCGTAGTTTAGTTTGACCTGCCATAGATTGGTCTTCCTCTGCAATGTGGTGGTTTGCAGGGTTTGCAGCTCATCTGCACATTCGCTGGAGGTGTCCCATTGTTCCACAGCCTTTGCACACATAGGCCCCAAGTTTCCACATGATTTGCTCCTGATTTTTAGGAGCAACTGGTGTAGAACGGAGTATCTTAGAAAGCGGAATTCTCCACATTTAGTTTTCTGCAGTTCTAGTCAGGTAGAACAGTTTCACTTTGGAACAGAATTTTTTTTTCAAAAGGGGGCGTGTTCGGCCACTGATGCCGGATTTCAAAGTTTCCACAGTGAAAACGTACTCCAAACTAACTTAGAATGGAGTAAGTAAAGATTTTTGTACGCTTGAAAAAATCTTGTCTACATTTTAAAATTCAGGCGCAGGTTACAAATTAGGCGTCGGGAACGAGGTCGGGGGGGAGGGGGGAAGGGAAGTCATTAAATTCTAAAATCAATCCTTAGTTATACTTATACAAATATTATACAAATAAATCGAACCTGAATAAAAATTTATAAGCAAAGAAAAGATTAAATAAACCATGTTCCTACCTGTGTGAAAGTGCTTCAGGCAGGCCTTTCAGGCAGCGGTGTGGCGTCAGTGTCTTGACGGCAGCGGCAGCAAGCAGCCTGCAAGCTGAGCTGCAGTGCTTGAGGCAGGGGTGTGGCGTCAGTGTCTCAACGGCAGCGGCAGGCAGCAAGCAGCCTTCGAGCTGAGCTGCGGTGCTTAAGGCAGGCCTTCATTCCCCGCGAAGATGCAGCACCCGGACGGACTTGAGGCCATTTGGCCATGGGATTGCAGCAGCGTCAGTGGCTGGCCAGGAGCTGAAGAAAGAACAGCAGCAGCCTTCGCGCTGTGAGGGGGACTGACTGAGGCCATTTGGACAGGGAGAGGCAGCCACATCGACATCTTTATATTTAAATTTGCAGAATGGGTGCACCACATATTATGCAATGGTTTGCTTCCTCATGCAAGAAATTCTTTGTTCTTGGTGGAAGTTGATCCATTGCAAAGTTGAATTGGCACTTTTATTTCTCCAAACACACAGTCCTTAATTTGCAGGCACCGGTTCTGCAAGTTTAGCAGTGAAAAGCTGAACTCACTGATTTCAGCAGGTGATTTATTCAGCAGTGCTGCTAAAAGCACTCCCTCACACACAGAAATATCAAGAAAATTAAAATACAAGCCTTTGCAGGGGTCCAAGAAACAAATCTTCACTTTTTCTGCAGTACTTTTAAAAATGGCCGAGTGCCAATGTTTACTACAGACTGCGCATGCGCGAACGCTCCAACGCGCACATGCAGGGTTGCCGGCACCAAGAAGCCTCATTTAAATTGTACCCGCCCCCTCCTACTTACAAAATCGGCGCGAGTGGTAGGCTCCGCCCCCTGTACGCCGCACCAAGCAGACATCGAGCTCCAAGGAGCTCGAGAATACCGCACTTTTTTTCTGGCGCCGTTTGCGGCGCGAAAAACAGGCGCCCAGCTCTGAGGTGTGCCTTTTTCGCCACGTGTGGAAACTTGGAGCCATAGTGTTTGAAGTGGCATTGATGGACTCGATGATCACCTCCGCAGCGCCAACAAGGTGTGAATTGTCTCACATTCACATTTGATGACGGACTCTGAGTCATCTGAGGTCATGCAGCTGCAAGTGTGTACATTCTGCCATATGCATTCCTGCCTGAAAATGAAGTTACTTTGTGTACAGTACTTGCCGATGCATCTTTATGTCGCAATATTTGTTTGGTGTTATCGCTGGTGGACATAAATGTCTGGGCTATCGATACGGCTTTGGTCAGGTTTGGTGTTTCAATAGTCAATAGTTTGTGAAGGATAACTTCATGACCAATGCCAAGCACAAAAATGTCTCTTAGCATTTGCTCCAGGAATCCACCAAATTTGCAATGTCCTGCAAGGCGCCTTAGTTTGGCGACGTAGCTTGCCACTTCCTGGCCTTCAGACCATTGACATGTATAAAATCGACATCTAGCCATTAGAACAATCTCCTTCAGATTTAAGTGCTCCCGGACCAGTGCACACAGTTCTTCATACGATTTGGTTATTGGTTTCACTGGGGCAAGAAGATTCTTAATGAGGGTGAGGAGGATCGGCCTTCGTTTGGCAGCGTTCCCTTCCAGCTCGTCGGCCACAAAATATTGGACGAGTCACTCCACGAAGGCTTCCTAATCTTCACCTTCTGAGAATTTCTCCAGGATACCAACAGTTCTCTACATTTTCATGTGATGGTTTGTTATCTATTACTCATCGGCAGTTGTTATGTCTCAAATAAAGCAATGTGACTGAGTACTGTCGACTTGAGTCAGTGTGACTTTGGTCTCTTTATTCTGACTCAAGTGCTGGCACAGCATGGGAGGCCTTATATGCAGTGTTCCCAAGGGAATGCTGGGATCACTTGGGACTCCAATAGATGTGTCCTCTGGTAGCGGTAGAATGCTGGTTATAAGGTGTTGCATACACAACACAACCAACCTACCAGCAGCCTTCAGTGGACTCAAGGGCCATCAGTGAACCCAGAATTTCCATCACGGACTTGTTCACTAAAAATGGACTTGCAATTCTTGACATGGCCATTGCCACCCCTAACAAGTCGGCCATCCAGCCACCAGCCACAACAGACTCCGCACATTCACCCAAGGCCGGAATCAAACTGAGATGGTCAAACTGGGAGCTTAATGCACCGGACCGTCTCAACCTGTGAAAGACTGTGATAAGATCTCAGAGGAGAGTATTGTCATGTATATACATGGTGCTGCTCTGGTATAAAAGGCCAGCCATTTTGTGAGTCAGGCACTTTGGGCTGTAATAGAGCATAGCCAAGGTTGTACCTTGTTCAGTTAAACAGTACTCAGTTTGCACCTTTATTGCATACATAACAGTAACTATCATGGGGCATTTCCAGTGGTGAGGGGGGTGGGGGGAGCATGGGGGCATGGGTTCATTGCCAGACTGATTGTCCTCCCCGAGCTCCTAGTCCTCCTCCTCGTCCTCCTCTTCTACCTCCCCTCTCTCCTGAGTTGGACCGGCATTCCCATCTGTGCAATTGTTGAACTCTCCTGATGCAACACGCAGCACACCACAATGAATTCAGCGACCTGCTCAGGGTTGCCTCCTGAATGTTCCAGGCATGCTTCAGGACCCCAATTGTCTTTTCGACGATATTGCATGTAGCTATATGGCTTTCATTGTAGTACTTCTCGGCTTCTGTCTGGGGCTTACGCGGGAGGAGTCATGAGCCAGCTGGCAAGGCCATATCCTTTATCCCCCTGCATTCAATCGTGACTCGTGGCTGACTCTTAAACAGGTCAGAGACAGTGCTCTCATGCAAGTTAGGCATCATGGATGCTCACTGGAAAATTTACATTTACTGCCATGATTATTTGCTTGTGGTCGACAACGAGTTGTACATTCAGGGAGTGGAACCTCGATCGGTTCCGAAACACCTCTGCATTCTGTAAAGGTGCTCGCAGGGCGATGTGCATATAGTCTATTGCTCCCTGCACCTTGGGGAAGTTTACTATTCCTGAGAACCTCAAATCACTCTCACGCTGTGCCTCCCTGGTCATTGGGAAATTTTCAAGTCTATCCTGCGTGCGTAAAGGGCTTCAATCACCTGTTGAATGCAGCAATGTGTGGTGTGCTGAGAGATACCGCAAATGTTGCAAGCTGAGGCCTGAAAGGAGCCCAATGTGTAGAAGGATATCTTCTTTAATGTCTGTCCGAAGCCAGTGCCGGGTGGTCCATCCAGTTTTCTTCTTTTTATTGTTTTCTGTAGCAATGCATTTTCCCAACAACAGATGTTAAGCTAACTGGTCTATAGTTTCCTGCTTTTTGTCTGCGTACTTTTTTAAATAGGGGCATTACATTTGCGGTTTTCCACTGGGACTGCCCCAGATTCCAGAGAATTTTGGTAGATTACAACCAATGCATCCACTATCTCTGTAGCCACTTGTTTTAAGACTCTAGGATGTAAGATATAAGGTCCAGGGGACTTGTCTGCCTTTAGTCCCATTATTTTGCTGAGTACGACTTCATTAGTGATGGTCATTGTATTAAGTTCCTCCCTCCCTATAGCCCCTTGATTACCCACTATTGGAATGTTTATAATGTCTTCTACCGTGAAGACCGATACAAAATATTTGTTCACTGTCTCTGCCATTTCCCTGTTCTCCAATATTAATTCCCCAGTCTCATCCTCCAGTGGACCAACATTTACTTTAGCCATTCTTTTCCTTTTTATGTACCTGTAGAAACTCTTACTATCTGGTTTTATATTCTGTGCTATTATACTTTCATAATCAATCTTCCCTCTCTTTATCATTTTTTTAGTCGTTCTTTGCTGGCTTTTAAACGTTTCCCAATCCTCTGGCCTCCCACTAGTCTTGACCACATTGTATGTCCTAGCTTTTAATTTGATACCATCTCTTATTTCCTTAGTTAGCCATGGATGGCTATCCCTTCTCTTACAGTCTTTTCTTCTCATTGAGATATATTTTTGTAGTGAGTTATGAATTATCTCCTTTAATGTCTGTCCGAAACCAATGCCGGGTGGTCCATCCAGTTTTCTTCTTCTTACTGTTTTCTGTAGCAGTTTGTTACAACTGAGTGGCATGCTGGGCCATTTCAGAGGGCAGTTAAAAGTCAACCACATTGCTGTGGGTGGATTTCCTTCCCTACAGGACATTAGTGAACCAGATGGATTTTTATGACAATCCTAGTTTCATGGTCACCATTATTGACACTAGGGGCTAGACTTTTGAAACATCATCACCTATTTAGTGCCCATTTAGCACCCATATAATCACTGAGATTCAGGCTATCGTCTATATTTGATGAAAAATAGAAACTAGTGCCCAATTATAGTCCTTTTATCGCCGGCGCAACTTTCATAGAAACATAGAAACATAGAAAATAGGTGCAGGAGTAGGCCATTCAGTCCTTTGAGCCTGCACCACCATTCAATATGATCATGGCTGATCATTCACCTCAGCACCCTTTCCCGCTTTCTCTCCATATCCCTTGATCCCTTTAGCTGTAAGGGCCATATCGAATTCCCTCTTGAATATATCCAATGAACTGGCATCAACGACTCTCTGCGGCAGGGAATTCCACAGGTTAACAACTCTCTGAGTGAAGAAGTTCTTCCTCATTTCAGTCCTAAATGGCCTACCCCTTATCCTAAGAATGTATCCCCTGGTTCTGGACTTCCCCAACATTGGGAACATTCTTCCCGCAGCTAACCTGTCCCGTCCCGTCAGAATCTTATACGTTTCTATGAGATCCCCTCTCATCCTTCAGTGTATAAAGGCCCAGTTGATCCAGTCTCTCCTCATCTGTCAGTCCAGCCATCGCTGGAATCAGTCTGGTGAACCTTCGCTGCAGTCCCTCAATAGCAAGAACGTCCTTCCTCAGATTAAGAACCAAAACTGAACACAATATTCCAGGTGAGGCCTCACCAAGGCCCTGTACAATTGCAGTAAGACCTCCCTGCTCCTGTACTCAAATCCCCGAGCTATGAAGGCCAACATGCCACTTGCCTTGTTCACCGCCTGCTGTACCTGTATGCCAACTTTCAATGACTGACATCACCTGGCCTGTTTTATTTTTTTACAATATGACGTCATCCTCGTGCAAGGCCCAGAATACTGTTTATAATGGAAACTAGCACCTGATTATCACCCAGATTACCACCGAGTGCTACTTTCGGTACTTCGCCCATAATTCGCCCAAATGATCGCTCGCCCTAAAAGATGCTCAAGAAAAGCTGCACTCAGCTGACCTTAACTTGACAGTATGGACGCCATTTTGTGACCCAGAGGATCTTTAATAAAAGACTACTTGAAGTGGTTGGGAGGAGAAGTAATTTGTGAGTGATTTTAAGGATGTTTTTGAATCTTGCCAATCATCTAATCACATTGTATTTGTTGAGGACAATTTAAGAAGACAGATTAGGGCATTTCTCGTGATTTATGGTGATGGTTCCTGTAATTTCTCAACCAGTATTGATGACTACTCACATGCTGCAGAATAGAGATGGGAGAAGGTTCATTGAAGAGCATTATGTGGCCGATCAAAGATATGGCAGACTGCTGATGAGGCGGAGACATTACACCCAACGGATTTACAGGGCTAAGCGATCATAGCTGGACTTGTCCGACAACACGTGCATTAGAAGGCTGCAATTCCGAAAGGAGGCCATCAGTGAGATATGCCAGCTAATTAAGGGAGATCTGCAGCCGTCCAGCCTCCCAGCACCATCATCAACAAACTTGGCTACGTCACACTCGGTCCCTTCTTCCAAGTCATTATTATTGATTGTATATAGTTGGGGTCCCAGCACTGATCCCTGTGGCATCCCACTACTTACTGATTGCCAACCAGAGAATGAACCATTTATCCCGACTCTCTGTTTTCTTTTATTTAGCTAATCCTCTATCCATGCTAATATATTACCCCCAATCCCATGAACTTTTATCTTGTGCAGTAACCTTTTATGTGGCAACTTGTCAAATGCCTTCTGGAAGTCCAAATACACTACATCCACTGGTTCCCCTTTATCCACCCTGTTCGTTACCTCCTCAAAGAACTCCAGCAAATTTGACAAACATGACTTCCCTTTCTTAAATCCATGCTGACTCTGCCTGGCTGAATTATGTTTTTCCAAATGTGCTGCTACTCTTCTTTAATAATGGACTCCAGCATTTTCCCAACGACAGATGTTAGGTTAACTGGTCTATAGTTTCCTGCTTTTTGTCTGTCTCCTTTTTTAAAAGTTAGCATGCAGGTACAGCAAGTAATCAGGAAGGCAAATTGAATGTTGTCCTTTATTACAAGGGGGATGGAGTATAAAAGCAGAGAAGTCATGCTATAACTGTACAGGGTATTGGTGAGGCCACACCTAGAGTACTGCGTACAGTTTTGGTCTCCATATTTAAGGAAGGATATACTTGCATTGGCTGCTGTTCAGAGAAGGTTCACTAGGTTGATTCCGGCGATGAGGGGGTTGACTTATGAAGATAGGTTGAGTAGGTTGGGCCTATACTCATTGGAGATCAGAAGAATGCGAAGTGATATCAAAACATATAAGATAATGAAGGTGCTCGAGATGGTGGATGCACAGAGGATATTTCCACATAGGGGAAACTAAAACTCGGGGACATTGGGCCAAATTTCCCCCCCCCCACCACAGAGCCTCCAATGTGCGCTGAAACGGCACAGCGCATACGAGGGAAAAAAAGGACCCATCTGCACATGTGCAGTGCAAAGTATTAAAAAAACAGCACGAGTGGGGACTGTGTGGATCACCATTGAGAATCCATTGGTGACAGAGGTAGGAAATATAGCTTCATTCACGAGATGTCTGCAATGGAAGAGCGCAGAGAAGGCGAAAGGGCCAGGGATGGAGAAGGGGACACCGTAAGGGCAAAGAGATTTCATGCGGATGAAATTGAGCTCCTGGTAAACTTAATCGAGAGTGGATGGAGAGTTCTTGAGAACTAGGGGGGTTTCGGAAAAAATAAGCTTAAACCATCTGCAGTCGCAAAGTTTGGGACCAGGTCGCAGTCGAGTTTAATGGAATGTCCTGATCCCGTGAACCGGTGCTCAGCTGAAAAAGAAGTGGCAGGACCTCGGACAAGCAGTGACTGTAAGTAATACGTTAAACTTACATTTATTTGGGCTTTAAAATATATATATATTTATGCATTGCAATAACATCTTTAAATGTGTTCCGTGTGCGTGTGCGCGCATGTGTTCACAAGGTCCCTCTCTTTAAAAAGTTGCATTTGCATCTTTGCAGAAGATGGTGTCACAGATCAACCATGAACGATCACAAACTGGAGGAGGTCCACCAAGTAGGCTCCAACTAACAGCCCTGGAGCAGAGGATAGCGTCAATTATTAAATGTCACAGGAGAAGACCAACAATTAATGTGGAAGCTGGGCCCAGTTTTCCATTAGAGGGTAAGCCCTGCAAATTGAACAGTCTGGGTTGGCTGAATGTTACGTACTGCGTGTGCTTCCTACGCTTTTCCTTCCTCATTGCTGCTAACCAAGCATCTATCTTTTGTTTAGCAGAGGTTGAATATCAGGAGGTGGCCGAAGGTGCACCTGAAGTTCAAGGCAAGAATGTTCATAAAACGGCACCCCAGATATTCCAACTCAGGACAATGATTGGCAGCAAGAGGTCATGGACGACGAGATGGTCACCCTGGATTTGGAGGTGCTGAACCCCTCGAGGATTCCAAGTCCGTTCATGAGCAAATCAAGTGAGAAGACTTTTCTAGGTGTGAAGTCTGATGCAGCCGGTACAAATGTGTCGCAGCAAGCCACACCTGCGAGACATTGTCGCGGGGCGAACTCCATACCTGATCCAGAAACAATGGACTCTGAGAAGTTAGGACATCTTGTGAGGATGAGTGGGGAGAGCATTGAGTAATCTCGATTGCTCCTGGTAGCCGTTGGTGGGGTGAGGGCTGAGTTGGGAAGACCTTCGGGACAAGGTTGCATTGACAATAGTGGGGCTCACCCAGGCTGTCCTTAATGAGAGGAGCACTTTCCACTACACCAAATTCAAGGGTTGCTCCTGTGGATGAGGTTGACGACGAACAGGTACCCGGGCATTCCGCCATTACACATTTTGGCACTGTCCCTGTCATAGCCCAGCATCAAGAAACGCCACGTCGGAAAAGAAACAGACTACACCTGGAGGTACGGGGGGCAAGGAAGCAGAAGTCTGCAACTACGGGCACGCACAGGGGTGGTGGCATCTACTTAGGCAGAATTGTCGCACAGCGCTAATGAAGAGGATAGAATAATTGGTTTTTGATTGATTTAGTTGATTGTTTGTAAAGTTTGCCATGGCTCTTAATAAAGTTTTGAAGATTTAACCATAAGTAAAGTTACGCTAATCACAACTGTGCTGTACAAATGTTTAACATTTTAATTTTGGACTTTTAACCTGACTCCAGCACTTCATTTTTTAATGCTGCACTAATAAATATTACAGGATAACCGGACAGAAAATGTAAAATGGCATCACCCTTTGCAACCTATTGGTTTAAATGATACAGGGGCAGGTTCCAGTACTAAGGTATTCATGGATCCTGCCTTGTTCTGGGTCACTGATGCATGCAACGAAGGACATTGGTGCATATATCAGTGACCCTCATCCAATCTGGATCCATGAACAACTTAGTCTTATTGTCTACCTAAGCACTCCAACACACCCAAACTCCAGTTAAACATTCAAGATTTGTGGAGGGAATATTTAATAAACATAATGTTATGTCCATCTAAGCACTGCAAAACTCCTTTAAAACTTAAAAGATTGGTGGAGGGAATATTTAATAGCGATTATGTGATGTCCACATAAGCACTCCCAACACTCTCTTGAAACATAAAAAATTTCTGGTGGTAACATTTAATATAAATGATATATTTTCCACTTAAGCACTCCAACACTCCATAAAAACCTAAAAGATTTATGGTGGGATCATGTTTTTTTTCAATTTGAAGTTCGACCTTTACTAGAGATCACTGCTGCTTGCCTTTGAGCCTGGAGTGTCTTGCATTGACCTGTGTGTGCAGACCTTTGTCCTGGGCTAGCAGCGGGCCGCGTGGGAAGAGGACCTTCGGCCGGGGTCTAGCAGGGGCTCGACGTTCAGGAGAGTGGGGAGAAGGCTGTTCTGCATTTCAGAAGAAGAAGATGTTTGTATGGTGATTATGCATTTTTGCAACTTTTTTATGTTTTCCTTGCACTTTTTTGATTATTTTGGGCCGTGAGGACATCGATGGAAAAAGATAAGGATTTTAATTTTAAAAAAAAATTTTGCCATCATTCTTTTTTCAGTAAGGGTGAGTTTTTATTTATTTTATATTTATAACTGTTTATAGTTTAAATTTTGTCTTAAACTGTAAGGTAAGTTAAGTTGTAAACTAAATGGAAGTCCCTTCGGCCAGGGATAGCAGCAGGCCAGCGCAGATTCTCTAACTGCAGGTAGGGGTTTTTCTTACGGTGTTTCTAGGGTCTGCGTGCCGATTTAAAACATTTTGTAGGTGGGAAAAGTTTGCCTTACATGTAAAAATGGCGCGGAACCTTGTTTTACAGGTACACCAGCGGCAGAATGTATAGCACCAAACATTCTGGCTCTGGTAGTAGACGCCAGCGCCCCAACACTGGGGAATGTTTGGAAGGGGCTTTGGCACCAAAAAATTCACTGGGCGCCGAAAAAATTGCACCCAGTGATGGGCAAAGTTGGGCCCATACTCTCAGAATAAAGGGCCGCCCATTTAAAACTGAGCTGAGCAGGAATTTCTTCTCTCAGACGGTTGTAAATCTATGGAATTCTCTGCCCCAGAGAGCTGCGGAGGCTGGGTCATTGGATATATTTAAGGCAGAGATAGACAGATTTTTGAGCGATAAGGGAGTAAAGGGTTATGGGGCGTGGGCAGGAAAGTGGAGCTCAGTCCATGATCAGATCAGCCATGATCTTATTGAATGGTGGAGCAGACTCGAGGGGCCTGGTGGCCTACTTCTACTCGTATTTCTTATGTTCTTATGTTCTTACGACAATGACACACCCAGCCCAGTCGACCCTGCAAAGTGCTCTTCATTAACATCTGGGAATTTGTGCCAAAATTGGGAAAGTTGCCCCATAGACAAGTCAAGCAACAGCCTGACATAGTCCTACTCACAGAATCATACCTTTCAGCCAATGTCCCAAACTCCTCCATCACCATCTCTGGGTATGTACTGTCCCACCGGGGGTGATGGCACAGTGGTATACAGGCTGGAGGGTGTGGCTCTGGGAGTCCATAACATTGACTCTGGACCCCATGAAGTCTCATGGCTTTAGGTCAAGCAGGAACAAGGAAACCTCCTGCTGATTAACAGCTACTGCCCTCCCTCAGCTGATGAATCCATACTCCTCCATATTGAATATGACTTGGAAGAAGCACTGAGTGTAGCAAGGGCACAGAATGTACTCTGGATGGGGGAATTCAAATGCCCATTACCAAGAGTTGCCGAGTCTTGAAGGATATATCTGCCAGACTGGGCCTACAGTAGGTGGTGAAAGAACCAATATGAAGGAAAAACCTACTTGACTTCGTCCTCACCAATCTACCTATTGCAGATGCATCTGTCTAAAGTACCACCGTGCTAAATGGGATAGATTCAGAACAGATCTCGCAGCTCAAAACTAGGCATCCATGAGGCACTGTAGGCCATCAGCAGCAGCAGAATTGTATTCCAGCACAATCTGCAACCCCATGGCCCGGCATATCCCTCACGCTACCATTACCATCAAGCCAGGGGACGAACCATAGTTCAATGAGGAGTGTAGAAGAGCATGCCAGGAGCAGCACCAGGCGTACCTAAAAATGAGGTACCAACCTGAGGAAGCTGCAATACAGGACTACATGCATGCTACACAGCAGAAGCAGCGGAAGCAGCATGCTTTGAACAGAGCTAAGCGATCCCACAATCAATGGATCAGATCAAAGCTCTGCAGTCCTGCCACATCCAGTGGTGAATGGTGATGGACTATTAAATAACTAACAGGTGGAGGAGGCTTCATGAATATCCTCATCATCAATGATAGTGGAGCCCAGCACATGTGCAAAAGACAAGGCTGAAATATTTGCAACCATCTTCAGCCAGCAGTGCCGAGTGGATGATCCCTATTGGCCCCCTCCCGACATCCCCACCAACACAGAAGCCAGTGTTCAGTCAATTTGATTCACGCCACGTGATATCAGGAAGTGGTTGAGCGCATTGGATACAGCAAAGGCAAAGGCCCAACAACATCCTGGCTGTCGTGCTGAAAATCTGTGCTTCAAAATTAACCTCACCTCTAGCCAAGCTGAGTCAATACAACTTACAATATTGGCATCTACCAGTCAATGTGGAAAACTGCCCAGGTCTGTCCTGTCCACAAAAAGCAGGAGAAATCCAATCAGGCCAATTACTGCCCCATCAGTCTACTCTCAATCATCAGCAAAGTGCTAACAAGCAGCACTTACTCAGCAATAACCTGCTCACCGAAGCTCACTTTGGGTTCCGCTAGAACCAATCAGCACCAGATCTCATAACGGCCACTGTCCAAACATTAACATAAGAGCTGAATTCCAGAGGTGAGATGAGAGTGACTGCCCTTGACATCAAGGCAGCATTTGACTGAGTGTGGCATCAAGGAGCCTCAGTAAAATTGAAATCACTATGTATCAGAGGGAAAACTCTCCACTGGCTGGAGTCATACCAAGCACAAAGGAAGATGGTTGTTGTTGTTAGAGGTCAATCATCCCAGCTCCAGGACGTTGCTGCAGGAGTTCCTCAGGGCAGTATCTGAGGCCCAACCATTTTCAGCTGCTTCATCAATGATTTTCCCTCCATCATAAGGTCAGAAGTGGGGATGTTCACTGATGATTGCACAATGCTCAGTTCCATTCAGAATTCCTCAGAAAATGAAACAGTCCATGCCATCATGCAGCAAGACCTGGATGACATTCAGGCTTGGGCTGATAAGTGCCAAGTAACACGCCCATCACAGAAGTGCCAGGCAATGACCATCTCCAACAAGTGAGAGTCTAGCCAAACCCACCTTGATATGCAACGACATTACCATCACCGAATTCCCCACCATCAACATCCTGGGGGGGTCACCATTGACCAGAAAAATTAACTTGTGCAGCCACATAAGTACCGTGGCAACAAGAGCATGTCAAAGGCTTGGTTTTCTGTAGTGAGTGTCTCACCTCCTGACTCCCCAAAGCCTTACCACCATCTACAAGGCACAAGTCAGGAGTGTGCTGGAAAATTCTCCACTTGCTTGGATGAGTGCAGCTTCACCAACACTCAAGAAGCTTGACATCATCCAGGACAAAGCAGCCTGTTTGATTGACACCCCATCAACCACCATCAACATTCACTCCCTGCAGCACTGGCATACCGTGGCTGCAGTGTGTTCCATCTACAAGATGCACTGCAACAACTCACCAAGGCTTCTTCGGCTGCACGTCCCAAACCCCCGACCTCTACCAGCTAGAAGGTCAAAGGTGGCAGGCACATGGGAACACCATCACCTACAAGTTCCCCTCCAAGTTACACACCATCCTGACTTGGAAATATTTCACTGTTCCTTCATCATCATGGAACTCCCTCCCTAAAAGCACTGTGGGAGTTCCTTCACCACACTGACTGCAGTGTTTCAAGAAAGACTCACCACCACCTTCTCAAGGGCAATTATGGATGCGCAATAAATGCTGGCCTTGCAAGCTGAAGAGATTGCAAAGTTTCTGATTAAAGAATGGACTCAGTCGAATATTTTGTGGATTTTATTTATCTGAGGTACTTTCCCTGTGCTGGTTTTATTGAAACTCCAGAGACTGCATGGCAACTAGCTGTGACAAAAGAACTGTCAGTCATCTATTGATAAAAGAGCTGTTGGCCAGGAAGGTGGACCATTGACAAAGCCACTCTAATATGCAAAAGCACTTCTTACCTCCATCTCAGAAGGAAAAGCAGAACAATGAACCCACTAGCCAGGCCAGCCAAAGAGGAGCCGGGTTTTTCCCAATACAAAGACTGAGAGAGATGCCCAGATTAAGGGCCGTCAGCCCAACACACATGGGTTGGATGGACCATCACTGACTAAGTACCCGTGCTTAGAAACAAAATGATTTTAAAGATTGTCGGGAAAGATAGGGGTAGCAAGACTCCCATAAAGACAGGGTCTTTCCACTTTATTTTTAGCTTGGAGCGTGGAGTGAAGCTTGGAGCTGGCAGCTTGCAGCTTGTATCGAGAGAGAGCTCTCTCTCCCTCTCGCTCTCGCTCCACCAAGATCGTTGTAGCGGAGGAAGAGCCCGCAGTACCACAGAAGAAGCCACCGAGACTGAAGACTGGCAGTGGCAGTGACTTCCCACAGCTGAGCTAAGCGAGGAAACCAACTGTGGGTGTGGTGGTGAGCATGATCACGAGTGTCCCAAGCCAGTAACCAGATATCCCAGGCATGCTGAGTAAGGGCTCAGGATTTTCTCAGAAGTGAAGCTTTTCAGGGATATTCTGGGGAGGGTAATTCATTGGTCGGGGTAGGGTTAGAATCCGCCAGGGAATTACTGCATGTTATTAGGTCTCATTTCTGTACTGTATGTATGTTTGTAACCTGGATTTTATTCTCCACAGAGACAGTGATTTTGTTTAGTAGTGCATGTAGTGCCAGTGTATGTTAGACCAAATAAATATAAGTACAATTGTTCACTGAAGCATTCCTGTCTGTGATTCATTTCATTTACACTCTGAATAATAATTCCCGGGTATAGAACTTTCATAAGACAGGAGTGATTTGAACCGTCCATCTAGCAATTGGGCTCGGATCAAAATCTTTGCCGACCGTGGCAGGACACGGGTTAAAGGAGTGTAATCAGTCATGGACAGCGTTGCTGCCGAAAGACCCCAAATGGAGGAAGGGATTTCTTCATATGTCTTTAAGAAGGTTAACATCATTAAGAAGTGGGTTGGAGGCTTGTTGCGTGCTAAGTGTCCAGTGGACGCAGCGCAGAATGGACGAAGGGCAAGGAGCATAGGCGCAGCATTGAAAAGGCGATATGGCTCGTCTGTCTACAAAAGCAAGTCCAACTGCTAGCTGAGCAGGTTGGTAAGTTAGAGGCAGAGCTCAGGGAGTCTGAGGCACAGTCAGATGCAAGGGCTGTAGTAGGGAACAGCTTATGCACGCAGCTAAGGATGAGAATAGGGGAAGAATAAGCCAGGAGGAAACCTTCCGTAACCATAAGGAGTTCCTGCAATGCCAGGTAACTGAGGCAAAGGGAAACGAGAGGGCATTTAGGGAGGAGAATGCTCATTTGTTGAGTGAGGTAAAGGTGCTGCAACAGCAGTTGAAAGAATTTCAGGTGGCATACAGAGTTGCCAGCACTAGAGGCCACACCTGGAGTATTGTGTACAGTTTTGGTCTCCTAACTTGAGGAAGGACATTCTTGCTATTGAGGGAGTGCAGCGAAGATTCACCAGACTGATTCCCGGGATGGCGGGAGTGACCTATCAAGAAAGACTGGATCAACTGGGCTTGTATTCACTGGAGTTCAGAAGAATGAGAGGGGACCTCATAGAAACATTTAAAATTCTGACGGGTTTAGACAGGTTAGATGCAGGAAGAATGTTTCCAATGTTGGGGAAGTCCAGAACCAGGGGTCACAGTCTGAGGATAAGGGGTAAGCCATTTAGGACCGAGATGAGGAGAAACTTCTTCACCCAGAGAGTGGTGAACCTGTGGAATTCTCTATCACAGAAAGTAGTTGAGGCCAATTCACTAAATATATTCAAAAGGGAGTTAGATGAAGTCCTTACTACTCGGGGGATCAAGGGTTATGGCGAGAAAGCAGGAAGGGGGTACTGAAGTTTCATGTTCAGCCATGAACTCATTGAATGGCGGTGCAGGCTAGAAGGGCTGAATGGCCTGCTCCTGCACCTATTTTCTATGTTTCTATGTTTCTATGATATGGGCAATCATGGTCCTTGCCAGGAGCAGATCCAGAATTTAACCGATGCTCTATCTAAGGCCAAAGGGATGGTCTGCTTGGTAGCTCCGGGAATGGACTGGGTAGATGAGGAAGAGCAGGGGAAAGATAAGGAGGACTGTGAGGCAGAGGAGGACGCTCGACCACCGCCCGAAGTGCCGGGACCAGGACCCATGTGCCCTGTCCGGAAGCAGAAATACAGTGCGCCCGTAGGCGGTCAAGAGCAAGGACCGCTGCAGAGTGACTTCATGGTCCCATATATGACCTCCCAGCTGCAGGCAATGGTCTCTAACCTGAGCAAACTGACCAGCAAAGGTGACCCATCTGTCCATTTTATGGATGTGGAGCAGGTGGGAGGGATCAATAATTGTAACAAAGCTGAGTCAGCCAAATTACTTTTGTTTTCCCTGGATAGTAGGTGGTACCAGTCGCTCTCAGCGGGTAGCAAGAAGAGGCTGGGTACATCAGAAGGGCTAAAGGATGACATCCTAGAGGCTATGGGTCTCTCCCGAGTGGAAAGGACACTGCAGTTAGCTGGGGAGGCACAGCAGGCTTTCGCGGACAGACTTTGGCCTGTCTACCGGAGTGCCTGAGCGGGGGTGCCTGACCGGGCGCAGCTGCAGGGGGAGCCTAGGGCTCACTGGCTGAGGACCCTGGTGGTGAACAGCCTGCCCAGTATCAAGGCCAAAGCAGAGGGGGGGTTCGATTCCAGGGATTCCCAGACCACAGAAGAGGGGTTGATCCGGCAGTTAACTCTCTCTTTTAAGAATGGTAGGGGAGAGGATGACAAACCAAAGGGCAGAGTGCACGGGTTAAAGCCTACTGGAGGCAACGTTAGAAAAGAGTGGCGCCAGTAAGAGGGTAGCTCAGAGAAGAAGCAGGGTTGTTATGGGTGCTGGAGGAAAGACTGCCCATTCTCTGACAAAAGAAGCGGGAAAGCGGATCCTCCAGCAACAACGCGGAATGCCGCAGCTGTGGCGGGAAGTAGCACTGATCTCCATACTCGGTATTAGTGGCTGCTCTCCGTGCAGTCTTTCCGACAGGGCAGGGTAGGGTAGATGTGGCAGCAGGCAGCGTACTCCCATCTGCCCCGAACAATCCCGACCCATGACTAGGGGCTTCTCAGCCCAGTTACCTAGTTATGAAGCTTGGAAAAGACTGTGCGTGAAGATGGAGGTGGAGAAGGTGCATGGGACCAATCTGCTGGACACTGGAGCTTCAAGCGCTATTGTCAATGTGGATAACCCGGCCACATCACCTCGATCAAACGGAGTCCCATATAAATTAGTCGGGTTCACCAGGAATGAAAGAACTGGGTTTTTCTCCATCCCGCTAGCCATCGATCCGGGGACACTCCATACGGAGTGGAAATGAGTCCTGATGCGGTGGGAGCGGGAGGGAATAGGCATTTTAGGGGCAGACTTCATACTGGCCCACAAGTTATTGGTGGATTTCCAGAATCACTGTCTATAGGGGGCAGTATGCACGGGAAAGGAGAAGGAGGTGGTAGTTATACCAGGGAAGCAAGGCAAGGGAACCACGTGTACAATGAAGCCCAAGGGTAGTTATGACTTTGAACTTTTGGTCTCTTCGACCACGGCGGAGTACAGAGCGGATGTGTGAGCCAACCTTGAGGCATTCGTTACACACAAGCATGACTGCGGGAGGGTAGCAGGGGTGGTGATCAGAGTAGAAGGAGACCCCATGGCCCGACCACAGAAACAGTACAACTTCCCCAGAGAGGCAGAGGCGGATTTAGAGACAGCATTGGTATCACTGATTGAGCAATGTGTGTTGAGACCCATAGCAACCCATGTGAACTCTCCGATTTGGCCGGTTAGGAAACCGGACAATTCATGGAGAGCCACTGTGGATGATCAGGTTCTTAACAAGAACATCCCAGCCTGTGCCCCCACCATCGCAGCCATAGCCGACCTGATCGGGAGTATCCCGGCATTCGCGAAAACATTCATGGTGCTGGACATTTTGAACGGATTCTGGTCTATCCCTCTCAGAAGGGAGGACCAGTATAAGTTCGCTTTCACTTTCAAGGGTCAGCAATATATATGGACCTGCCTTCCCCAAGGGTTTCATAACAATCCTTCTATTTTCCACCAATGTATGGCCAACTGTTTAAAAGGGTTCAGCAGACCGCAGCAGCTTGTGCAGTACGTGGATGACCTGCTTTTGTTCTCCGACAAGGGGGAGGAGCATGGCCCACTGCTGGCTGAGCTGCTGAGTCTGTTAAAGGAAGCTGGGTTCAAGGTTAATCCCAGGAAAGCACAGATCGGCCAGCAGGAAGTAAAATTCCTCGGGCTGACTGTGCGTGCTGGGGAGAGGGCCATTGATGAGGCGAGGAGGAAGGCGGTGCAGGAGCTACCTGCCCCGACCACGGTAACGGGGGTAAGATCCTTCCTGGGACTCACAGGGTACTGCAAGGATTTCATGGAGGACGATGCCGCTACGGCAGCCTCTCTACTCCAGCTCCTCCACAAGGGAGTGGGCTGTGAGTAGGATGAGGACTGCATGGCAGCTTTTAGTCGTCTGAAGAGAGATCTGCAGACCGCACCAGCTTTAGGAGCAGTTGATGGGGGAGAGGAGTTCTTTTTGGAGGTAGCTGCCACAGGGGACAGTTTAAGCGCTGTAAGGGGTGGTTTGCAGGGGGTCAGCTTTCCCTTCTGACCTTATATGAGCGGTTCCGAATCGCTCCCATACCCTTGGTTCTAGACACTGGAATTATGAAGGGACTGTGACAGACTTGGACAGACAATCGGTTTCAAGGTAGGAAGCAGGTATGGCTTTATTGTGTTTAAAAAGAAGTAAAAGGCACATGTTTAATAACACACACAGACCAATACACACTGAGAGGTACAACACATTGAATAAATTGTCCAATTACAGTCTGTGGGGAAAAGAATACAGCTTAAACTCTAAATGGGGTAAAGAGGAGAATGCAGATACATTTACACAAGTTATCCCAGCCTCCCTCCCCTAATTCCTCTAACTAACTAAGTTATAGCTCTGTGGGTTTAGGGGCCATGCTCACCAATCCCCTTTTTGACAGTTGCCGGTGAATTGCGGTTTCGGGGTTCGCTGCACTTGGCCTTCTAGGTAAGCCTTACCCCGGTCGGAGGAGAGGACTTCGGACTGCGTAGTCTTCGGTTGGGGTGCGTCCGTTGATGCGGTAAGTTGCGTTTTGGATGTATGGGGTAAGTACCCACTTTCTTTGGTTAGGAATAGTTTAGTTAGTCCCTTTTGGTCATTTCTCACCCGTTGTTCATTCCGAAGTAGATTGTAGAGTGGAAATAAATGTCGATTCTTCGGTTTTTGCTGAGTTGGTTTTGGTTGGTCGCTTCGGTGGTTGTGGTGACCCGGGTTGTCAATTTGGTTGCTGACAACCTTCCATTTCGTGGGCCTCGTGCTCGGTCGGTCCTTGATGATTTCTTGTAGTTTCCTTCACTACTCCATTTCTTCACTCCCCACCTCCAGCTGCTTGTGTCTGTCTGTGTTTGAGTCTGTATTCTGCTGTTCGAGTCTGTGTCCTGCTTTCTGTGTTCTGCTAGTCTGCGTGCTGCTCCTTGCTGGTCTTTCCTTGTAAAACTGGGGGATAGATATATCCCAAAAAAAGGCTCCGTTATCTCCCATCAAATCTAGCTCAGTTCTTTGTTTCGATTTTTCAGCCAGCTAACTGAAAGTGGTTTTAATCTGGCGTTAATAGGCTTTTCGAAGTTGGTGAGCTCTTCATTGTGCTAGTCTGGCCTGAGCCAGATATTTCTATGCCTGTTGAAAAGGTGTTGGAATATGTATGTGGCATTTGGGTCCTTTGGGTGCGGTTGATAAACATTTCTTCCATCGTTGATTGTTTAAATGCTAATGTTTTCAAGGGGCAAGTTTCGAGGGTATACAGTTCCCAGACAATTTGATTAGTTCCAATGTCCAAACTGGCCCTTTAGATATTGATCCCACCCCTTTTCTTGCAGATCCAACATACACCTTTTAAAAATCCCAAATTCGATTAAAGTTCGTAGTTTCTTCCATGTGCACTTTAGGATTTCAAACTTTCTGGTAGATAGTTCCAAATTAAATTCCCTTTCCTATGAGTCCAAACACTGGGGGGGGCGGGGGTGGGGGGGTGCAAGTCTCCATGAATGCATCCCCTTTTATCCCCTGCAGGCCTCGTCTGCCCCTTTAAAATTCATTTGTGTCCCAAAGTTTTCCTTCCATTTCAAAAGTCCAGAAAGGGATTCTTCTCCTCTGCAGGGGAAAGGTACCTGGAATCTTTGCGAGATATTGGTAAATTCTACATTTGCGCAGTGCTGCTCCAGGAGCGGCATGGCAAGCTGAGACCTGTGGGATACGCATCAAGAATCCTCACAGATGTAGAGAGTGGGTACTCCAATTGTGAGAGGCACCTGCTCGCCACACATTGGGCCGTGAAGAGATCACTAATCTTCACGGGGGTGTACCCGATAACTCTCCTAACCCATCATACGCCCACTCAGATGCTTCTGGATAGGAGGATTAAGGACGGCACGGTGAGCAGTGCATGCATTGCTCGCTGGATTTTATTGCTCTTGTAGATGAATTTGAGCGTGAAAGGCCTCTGTGAGTCCAAGCTCGCCGCAATTTTGATCTACCCAGGGGTGGCTCACAAATGTTCTGTTGAAGGAGTATAGGACGTAGAGATAGGGTTTCAGGCTGGGATCCATCTCATGGGCCGTGAGATCTATTTAGATGGGTCCAGGACAGTGGTAGCAAGGGAGCGACTCACTGGATGTGAGATTTTTGACCAAAAGGCGGGCATTACCAAGGCCATTAAACTCCCGAGCACCATGAGTACCCAACAAGCTGAATTATCAGCGGTGGTGTATGTGGTTACCCACCCCGAAGAGTTCCCTACACCCTACATGATTTGCTCGGACAGGATATTCACTTGAAATTCATGTGCAGAATATTTAGCCATTTGGTCTCATTGCGGGTTCACATCTGCAGACGGGAAACCCCTAGCAATCAAGCCATTGTTGCGACAGGTCATAACATCAATAAGAACCCAGAGGAATTTATATATCTACAAAGTTAAGGCCCATTCTAAGACTGCCTCTGCACTGGGTTCTATCAGCAGACCGACGTACTGGCCAAGGAAGGTGCTCAAATGGGCACATTTTGGGATCCTTATGGGTCGCGTCCAGTAGCCGCAATCAGAGACAGAGGTGGGACACAAGGGATTGCAGGGGTAGCATTGGCCCCGGATCTAAAGATGGTCCAGACGCAGGATACCATCCTAAAGACTATTCTGGAGACGCTGGCTAAGGGAGATAAGGTAGAGAGTGGCAGGTAATATGGTAAAGGAAGGGATGGTTTTCAGAGGGGAACAGTGGGTAGTTCTGCAGCAGCATCAGAGAGAATTCCTTCAGTTGGCCCACGAGGGCCCACGAGGGTCCAGGACCGGGGCACCCCGGGCTGGAGACCACCTGGCAATGTGTGGAACAGGCAGGGTGGTGGCCGCAACTGAGGGAGGACGTCTGCGACTTCTGCGCGGATTGCTTGGTGTGTGCTGCAAACAATCCTGACCCCAGAAAAAGAAGGTATCCATGGGACACACCAGGAGAGTGGAGGGACCATGGCAGTCCATACAGGTTGATTATATCGGGCCATTGCCCACCGCGCAGGGGGTTACAAATACTGCCGGGTCCTGGTAGATGGGTTCTCTAAATGGGTAGAAGCCTTCCCTTGCCGAACAGCCACAGCTTTGGAGACCACAAGGATTCTAGTGAGAGAATTGTTCTCTAGGTGGGAGCTACCACAGTATGTGGAGTCCGATCAGGGGAGTCACTTCACAGGGGCAGTCATGCAGGCGACTCTGAAGATGCGAGGTGTAGAGTGTAAATGGCATGTCGCCCACAACCCGCAGTCATCAGGGATTGTGGAGCGAATGAATAGGACCATCAAGGAAAGGTTATGAAAGGAAACGGGAGAATTATCTAGAAAATAGGTGGAGGTCTTGCCGTTAGTTCTGATGGGGGTCCGAGCCAGCCTGTCTAGAAGCAGAGGGCATTCCCCGCATGAGCTCGTGACTGGCAGGGTCATAAGAACGCCCAGTTCTCATGGAAGGTCAGTTGAGAGAGATGAACCGGGAAAGGTTTGTTAAGAATCTGTTTGAGCATCGGCAAGCTGCCAGTAACATGGGGAAGCAACATCATAGAAATCGTTTATTGTTTGAGCCTCAGAGGCAGCACGAGTGGAAGATCAGAGATCAAGTAATGGTCAGAAACTTCGCCCGGGTAGGGACTTTTGAACCGCTATACATGGGACCGTACAATATCGTGGATAAGGCAAGTCCGATGGTATATGCGGTCAAACTGCCCCGACAAACTAAGTGGTTCCATATCAATCAGTGCAAGCTTTTCAACCCTGGGGAAAGAGCTGATAAGAGGAGGAAACAGCAGGGAGTGGTGAGCTGCACTACAGGTGTGGGTCTCCAACCCATAATCTGGGACTGTGAGGAACCCACAGAGGGACCAGCCGTTCCGCCTGTAGGGGCAGGAGTGAGGAGGAGTGCCAGGATCCCACGGCCAAGGGCCCCGTGGACGCCTCCTTACACATTGGAGAATGAAGGAAGCCGGAGTCGTAAGAGGCCCAGGTTCGAGGAGACCTAGTGTGGCCACCCGGAGACGGGTGGCGCTGTACATAACTTCTTTCCCTCTATCTGTTGCCCTAGCTTGTCTGTATAGTTTGTGATTTTACATATTCTGGTTACCAAAGGTAATCGTGTGTAGCTGCGTCTGGAAAGGTGGTTTATCACCCCAAGGACAACGTTGCATTCTGTGTGTATGTCAGGGAACGCCTAAGAATAAGTTGAAGTCAGCCATAGTAATGCTGATTGTCATGAATAAAGCCAGCACGAGTCGCAGGGGCGACACCGAGGAATCGGTTATATTCGTCTGCACCGGTGGAGGCGGACCGACCGTGACCACCGGAAATGGCTCGAAGGATGGGGCGAGCGTCTATCTCCACAAGGGGAGATGGCCGGGATGGCTGGGCTCGAATTCCACTCAGTATTCCAGCCATGAGAAATTCACCTATGGTAAAGCGTCCATCCCATGCCCGAGAATAGGGGTCACCACCTCCTGGGTTAGGGTAACGGAGGGTAAATGGGTGTGCCTTAGCTGTCGGGGACACATTCCACTGGGAAGGTGGTGGTGGTGGCTCAGGAAACTAAGCGTGGACACAGACAGCTGATAGGTTTCCCACTTCCATCAGGGCTCCGGTGAATGGGTTGGTGTTAATCCCTACTGACAAAATTTTGTTTCAAAACGTGCACTACTCCATGGCATCCGTGATCTTGAACCTGACTGAAGTCCACCTGCCTGTGTGGTGCCCGAAGAAGATGGAGAAGCTTTATGAAACTCTGTTAAAAGTGATGTTTCAGGAATTTTATGAACTGGACTGTGGAAATGAAGTTAAAAAACAGCTTTATGATCTGAATGTTGGGAATAGTGTAGGGTCTGGGAGACAGAGAAGAGGGATCTGGAATGATGTAGCCACAGTGCTCAGTACAGGAACGGGTATTGTTAATAGTATGGATGATGTACAACTCCAGATGCAGATCACTGGGTTAAAGAACCAATTGCTTAAGATTCTAGGGCAAGAGAACACAGTGGTGGGTTCAGAGCTTCATGAGGACCAGGCAATAACTGTTCATTTAAAGGAGGTCCTTGCGGAGCTGGAGAGGCACGCTAAAACTATTAATGATTTAATACGGGAGGACAGGAACGCCTCGGAGCAGGCTGCACGGAATGAGGTGTGCGTGCTGGATGGAGCATGATTGCTGGGCAAGGGCCGCAGTAACCTGGAGGACCTGAGGCAAGGTCGCGTCCCTTCATGGATAAACAACAAGCAATTTGCCGCGCTGCACCCGTATAGCAATTCGTTGAGCCCGTGCGAACTTCGTTTAGCCTCTGAAGCCAACCCTGTCCCTGTAGAATGCAGGCGGTCCAAACATACAGTCTTGGAAATTGTAGTAAGGATGCCAGTTATGGGCGGGTCACCCCAGCCAGCACCGGTATATGGGGTTGAGAATATTGGGGTCATTCGTGGAGGAGTGCATGTTCGTTTTAAAGCCGTCCCGCCGTATGTCATAAAGTGGGAGCATGCTATGACAGGCACTGACCTCTCTGGATGCCAGAGCCGGGGTGCACACGTAATACTGTGTCCCCAGCACTGGACTGCTTTTGCACGATCAGAATGTGGGTTTGCTTCTGCAGGCGTGAACCTATCAATTGCACCATGGAAGTGATGGCACCAGATCAAGTACCTCCACACGTAGCATACGTGGGGAGTGGGACATATTGTGTCACCATAAGTGCGCTCTGCTACCGATACAGCCAGGACATGTGGGCCCCAAGTCTCCACACGTGGCGAAAAAGGCGCACCTCAGAACTGGGCGCCTGTTTTTCGCGCCGAAAAAAAAGTGCGGTATTCTCGAGCTCCTTGGAGCTCGATGTCTGCTTGGTGCGGCGCACAGGGGGCGGAGCCTACCACTCGCGCCGATTTTGTAAGTAGGATGGGGCGGGTACAATTGAAATGAGGCTTCTTGTTGCCGGCAACCCTGCACGTGCGCGTTGGAGCGTTCGCGCACGCGCAGTCTGAAGTAAACATTGGCACTCGGCCATTTTTAAAAGTGCTGCGGAAAAAGTGAAGATTTGTTTCTTGGACCCCTGCAAAGGCTTGTATTTTAATTTTCTTGATATTTCTGTGTGTGAGGGAGTGCTTTTAGCAGCACTGCTGAATAAATCACCTGCTGAAATCAGTGAGTTCAGCTTTTCACTGCTAAACTTGCAGAACCGGTGCCTGCAAATTAAGGACTGTGTGTTTGGAGAAATAAGAGTGCCAATTCAACTTTGCAATGGATCAACATCCACCAAGAACAAAGAATTTCCTGCATGAGGAAGTGGATATATTAGTCAACGTAATTGAGCAGAGATGGCAGGAGCTAGATACCAGCAACAGAGGTCGCATAAAAGTGCCATCAAAACAAATGAAGAAACACTGGAACTAAGTTGCAGAAGATTACTGCACAGTGGTGCATACCAGGAGATCTGGAAGTCAGTGTAAAAATAAATGGCATGACCTTGGTCAAGTAGTTAGTGTAAGTAATATTTCCCATTTTTAATTTAATCGTAATTGTAACCTGGCTATCTGTATGTCCCACCTTGCAGACTGACACACTCTGTAAAAAGTTATATTTTACTCTTTGCAGAAGAAATTGGCCCACAACAAAAGGGAGACAACTCAGACAGGAGGAGGCGTGCCCAATCTGCATCCACTTACCCTTGGAACAAAGAGTAGCTGCTATGATGAGTCGGACATGGAGTAAAGCAATCGGTACAGCTCAAGCTGGGCCCGCACGCGAGGAAGAGGGTAAGTCCTGAAAATGCATCGTGGCCCTTTAAGTCAACCAGCTGCCTGGCCTGCTATGTGTGAGAGTACTCATGCCACCCATCCGGCCCCCTCCCTTGCTGTTAAACATTTGACTGTTCTGATGTATTTTGCAGAACATGATGATGATGATGATGATGACGATGATGATGCTGCTGCTGCCAACCCTGAGGATCCTGAGGGTACAGAACAAGAACCAGTACAACCAGCTGCAGACGATCCAGACTGGATGATGGCAGCAATGACTGAAATGTCTGCAGGGGAGAGCTTCCAATTTAATGTTTATGAGCCCCCATCAAGGGGCATCAGAGTTTCAACCCCGAGCATAGGTCTTGGTTCCACCTTCCATGGTTTCGCTTCTGATGTTGCGGGTCCCAGTGGTGCTGCTGGTATAATACAGCATTCTACAGTCACTGCACCACCGTCCCAGCCTGCGCCTCCCTCTCGCATAGGTTCTGGTTCCACCTACTATGGTTTTGATTCCGACGCTTCGGGTCCCAGTGTTGCTGCTGATATCATGGAGCAGTTTACACCCATTCGTCCAACATCCCAGCCCACGGCTCGCACTCGAGTGCTGTCGTCTGGAATACCGAGCGTCCTACCATTCCAGCCCGAGCCTCTCCCTCTAGTTCTGCCGTCTGCAACACAGAGCATCCCACCATTCCAGCCCAAGCCTCTCCCTCCAGTTCAGCCGTCTGGAACACAGAGCGTCCCACAGTCCCAGCCTGTGCCCTCCCTGTGTAGTGGTGCCGCTTGCAACACCAAGCATCCCACCGTCCGTGCCCGCGCCTCCCAGTGTAGTGGTGCCACGAGGCAGACCCAGGCAGAGGAGAAGGAGATTGGAGACACGCTCTCCTGAGATGCAGCGTGCAACAGATGCAGCTCAGGTTGTGGCATTGGCTATGGAGACCAATGAGCTTACCCGATCACTCATCGGTGGCGTCAATGCAATAGGTGAAGAGTTGACGGTCCTGACGGGAGAAATAGCAGTAATGACACGGGAACTTAGGGAGGGAATGTCCAAGGGAGTGCAATCGACGGCTCAGGCCGTCAGGGAGGGCATGCAAATTAAGGCACAGGGCATCAGGGAGGACATGCAAGTGTCGGCACAGGCCGTCAGGGAGGGCCTGGTTGTGGTAGCTGCTGCAATAAGGGCACACAGCCCAGCCAATCAAATGACACCCCCATGAGGAAGTGAACATTCACTGAGATATGGATGAGACATGGTTGCAGCCTTTCTTTGCTGCTTTTGTTCTTGTTCTTGATGTAGCTGTAGTAGCGTTTTTCAAATTGAAATTGTTTTGTAAGTTTTGTAACTTTACAACTTATAAGGGATCTTATGGTTTTTAAGTGATCTTATAGTGTAAATGCTCTCACATTTTTTTGTATCTTATTTAATTTTGCACCTAAAAAGTGATCCTGAAGTTTAAGTGTTCTTCAGAGTGTAAGATTTTTCACTGGAAACTGTTTTGTAAATTTTGTAACTTTACAACATATAAGTGATCTCAGGGTTTTCAAGTGATCTTATAATGTAAATGCTCTCACATTCTGTAAATTATTTAATTTTGCATCTAAAAAGTGATCTTGAAGTGTAAGTGATCTTAGAGTGTAAAGTTTTTAACATCAAAAGTGTTTTGTAACTTTTGTAACTTTACAAGTTTATAAGTGATCTTAAAGTTTTTAAGTGATCTTCAAGAGTCATATTAAAAAGTATAGTTTGATACAACAAATATTTTATTAGAGTGACGTTAACTTTTCAATAAAATATTTTTTCATTAAAACTGTTTCATGTTCCATTAACACAACACAACGTAGGAACAACTGCAAAGAATAAACATGTCCATATGCAAAAGTGGTCGCAGAGCCCTCAGGCATCAGTAATTGAGACATTCACGGATGAGCTGCTGGTGCAAGTCTCGAGCAATCGTTAAAGGGGCACGATGGACGGCCCTCCTCTGACCTCGTGCTCCGGCATCAGGCACTTGCATGCTTTCCTGATTGTCGTTATCATCCACATCCTGGTCTTCCGTAATACTATCATCATGCACTGGACCCTCACGTCGGTCTTCGGGTTCCACTACCAGCTCCTGCTGCCTCATGATGGCTAAGTTATGAAGCATGCAGCACACAACAGTGAAGTGACCGACAATCTGAGGGGAGTATTGCAACTGTCCTCCGGAATGGTCCAGGCATCGGAACCGCTGTTTCAATATGCCAATGGTCCTCTCAATGATGCTGCGCGTCGCAATGTGCGCCATGTTGTATTGACGGTCAGCTTCTGTCCGTGTCACGCGTATGGGCGTCATGAGCCAGGTGGTCAGGCCGTACCCTTTGTCTCCCAGTAGCCAGCTCTGCCCTTCTGGCTGCTGCTCAAACACGTCAGATGTAACACTGTTGCGTAGGATGAACGCATCGTGGGTGCTGCCAGGGTATCTCGCATCGACTGACATGATGCGCTGCTTGTCGTCACACACGAGCTGCACATTGATAGAGTGGAAACCTTTCCTATTTCAGTACTGCTCAGATTCCTCCACAGATGCTCGCAAGGCTACGTGGGTACAATCAATGCAGCCCTGTACCTTTGGGAAGCCGGCAATCCTGAAGAAGCCCACAGCCCTCTCATGGATCGCTTGTGCGGTCATTGGGAAATTGATGAAGTCATTCCTTCGCACATAAAGTGCAGCTGTGACCTGGTAAACGCAGGCATGTATTGCATGTTGAGAGATGGTGCACACATCTCCAGTTGTCGCCTGAAACGATCCCAAGGCATAGAAAGAAAGTGCAGCTGTTACCTTCACTTCAACAGACAAGGCAGTTGTCCTTCTGCTTCTGGGCTGCAAATCTGCTCTCACCATATCACAGATCTCAGTGACAACTTCTCTGCGAAAACGCAGCCTTTTCACACAATCAGCCTCACTCATGTCCAGGTACGAGCGCCTGGTTCGATATTGTCGACGTGGGTAAGGTCTCCTGCCCATCAACCTATGGGCTACGATGTTCCTGGTGCGGTGAGCTCTAATCAATTCTCTCCTATGCAGTGAATTGATGGCAAACCATTGCATAATATGTGGTGTTGACAATGCAGCACCCATTCTGCAAATTTAAATATAAAACTGTCTATGTGGCTGCCTCTCCCTGTCCAAATGGCCTCAGTCCCCCTCACAGCTCGAAGGCTGCTGCTGTATCTTTGGCTGCCGGCCAGCCACTGACTCCGCCCCTAAAGCGTGGCCGAATGGCCTCAAGAACCTTAATGAGCTGCGTGTGTCCTGCGTTGATTCTTCGGCTGCTGGCCAGCCACTGACGCCGCTGCAATCCCATGGCCGAATGGCCTCAAGTCCGTCCGGGTGCTGCATCTTCGCGGGGAATGAAGGCCTGCCTCAAGCACCGCAGCTCAGCTCGAAGGCTGCTTGCTGACTGCCGCTGCCGTCGAAACACTGACGCCACACCGCTGCCTCAAGCACTGCAGCTCAGCTCGAAGGCTGCTTGCTGCCACTGCCATCGAGATACTGACCCCACACCGCTGCCTGAAAGGCCTGCCTGAAGCACTTTCACACAGGTAGGAACATGGTTTATTTAATCTTTCCTTTGCTTATAAATTTTTATTCAGGTTGGATTTATTTGTATAATATTTGTATAAGTATAATTAAGGATTGATTGTAGAATTTAATGACTTCCCTTCCCCCCCCTCCACCCCCCCTCCCCCACCACCTCGTTCCTGACGCCGAATTTGTAACCTGCGCCTGATTTTTTAAAGTGTAGACAAGGTTTTTTCAAGCGTACAAAAATGTTCACTTACTCCATTCTAAGTTAGTTTGGAGTACGTTTTCACTTTGGAAACTTTGAAATCAGGCATCAGTGGCTGGACACGCCCCCTTTTGAAAAAAAAATTCTGTTCCAAAGTGAAACTGTTCTACCTGACTAGCACTGCAGAAAACTAAATGTGGAGAATTCCGATTTCTAAGATACTCCGTTCTACACCAGTTGCTCCTAAAAATCAGGAGCAAATCATGTGGAAACTTGGGGCCATGGTGTCCAGTGAGCAACAGTAGCTTTTGTTTCAAACCCAAGGCTGAGGTTCAAGTGGCACAAGAACGAATTACTCCCATCCCCGAACCCTCAACCATTCACCTCATTGTGAACGACACCTTTACGCATCTCCAGGACTATGTGGAGCATTTCGATTCCTTTTCTGCCGGGACACCTCACTAAGTTAATAAAGGCCGTCGAGCTCTCCCAGAAACATTTTTACACTTTAGAGCAAAAGACAGAAGAACTGGGGGAGGAGATCAAGGCGATTGCCTCGCCACCGTCGTGGGACATCGGTCTGAGTGTAAAAATTCCTCCCTGGATCCGTGTCTGTTCCCATGCATTAGTTATCGTACAATTGTTGCTTGTAGGCTACTTGTTTTACACCAGCTGCAGGCGACGGAGCCAGATGCTCCGAGCGCAGTGACAAGGGGTGTTGGATCGACTCGGAGAGGTGTAATTGATTTATGTTGATGATGGTTTCTCCCCGCTAAAACTTGTAATGTACCAAAGTTCTGTAAGCAAGTGTATTGTATATTCTGGTTAGAGTTTCACAGTCTGTATTGTGCGATGTGCACTGTCCTTATTTTTGTAATGTGTTACCACCTGGTCAATGCTGTACTGTGTGATGTGCACGGTGGTGTTTTGTAACATCTAGTGGAATGGAACCCAACCATGTGTTAAGCTCTGATGTCTTGACTCTGTAAAAGGGAACTGTGACACGTAGTAAAGGATACAGTCCTGGGGTTTTTAAAACGTAAAATCAGGGGAACAGCTTCACTTGTAGGAGACTTTGGCCTTTGCTCTCTCGTCGAGTGATGCTTTATGGAAAGAAAAAGCATTAAACGGGGGACTGAAGAGATCATAGAAACATAGAAACATAGAAAATAGGTGCAGGAGTAGGCCATTCAGCCCTTCTAGCCTGCACCGCCATTCAATGAGTTCATGGCTGAACATGAAACTTCAGTACCCCCTTCCTGCTTTCTCGCCATAACCCTTGATCCCCCGAGTAGTAAGGACTTCATCTAACTCCCTTTTGAATATATTTAGTGAATTGGCCTCAACTACTTTCTGTGGTAGAGAATTCCACAGGTTCACCACTCTCTGGGTGAAGAAGTTTCTCCTCATCTCGGTCCTAAATGGCTTACCCCTTATCCTCAGACTGTGACCCCTGGTTCTGGACTTCCCCAACATTGGGAACATTCTTTCTGCATCTAACCTGTCTAAACCCGTCAGAATTTTAAACGTTTCTATGAGATCCCCTCTCATTCTTCTGAACTCCAGTGAATACAAGCCCAGTTGATCCAATCTTTCTTGATAGGTCAGTCCCGCCATCCCGGGAATCAGTCTGGTGAACCTTCGCTGCACTCCCTCAATAGCAAGAATGTCCTTCCTCAAGTTAGGAGACCAAAACTGTACACAATACTCCAGGTGTGGCCTCACCAAGGCCCTGTACAACTGTAGCAACACCTCCCTGCCCCTGTATTCAAATCCCCTCGCTATGAAGGCCAACATGCCATTTGCTTTCTTAACCGCCTGCTGTACCTGCATGCCAACCTTCAATGACTGATGTACCATGACACCCAGGTCTCGTTGCACCTTCCCTTTTCCTAATCTGTCACCATTCAGATAATAGTCTGTCTCTCTGTTTTTACCACCAAAGTGGATAACCTCACATTTATCCACATTATACTTCATCTGCCATGCATTTGCCCACTCACCTAACCTATCCAAGTCACTCTGCAGCCTAATAGCATCCTCCTCGCAGCTCACACTGCCACCCAACTTAGTATCATCTGTAAATTTGGAGATACTGCATTTAATCCCTTCGTCTAAATCATTAATGTACAATGTAAACAGCTGGGGCCCCAGCACAGAACCTTGCGGCACTCCACTAGTCACTGCCTGCCATTCTGAAAAGTACCCGTTTACTCCTACTCTTTGCTTCCTGTCTGACAACCAGTTCTCAATCCACATCAGCACACTACCCCCAATCCCATGTGCTTTAACTTTGCACATTAATCTCTTGTGTGGGACCTTGTCGAAAGCCTTCTGAAAGTCCAAATATACCACATCAACTGGTTCTCCTTTGTCCACTTTACTGGAAACATCCTCAAAAAATTCCAGAAGATTTGTCAAGCATGATTTCCCTTTCACAAATCCATGCTGACTTGGACCTATCATGTCACCATTTTCCAGATGCACTGCTATGACATCCTTAATAATTGATTCCATCATTTTACCCACGACTGAGGTCAGGCTGACCGGTCTATAATTCCCTGTTTTCTCTCTCCCTCCTTTTTTAAAAAGTGGGGTTACATTGGCTACCCTCCACTCCATAGGAACTGATCCAGAGTCAATGGAATGTTGGAAAATGACTGTCAATGCATCCGCTATTTCCAAGGGCACCTCCTTAAGTACTCTAGGATGCAATCCATCAGGCCCTGGGGATTTATCGGCCTTCAATCCCATCAATTTCCCCAAAACAATTTCCCGACTAATAAAGATTTCCCTCAGTTCCCCCTCCTTACTAGACCCTCTGACCCCTTTTATATCCGGAAGGTTGTTTGTATCCTCCTTAGTGAATACCGAACCAAAGTACTTGTTCAATTGGTCCGCCATTTCTTTGTTCCCCGTTATGACTTCCCCTGATTCTGACTGCAGTGGACCTACGTTTGTCTTCACCAACCTTTTTCTCTTTACATACCTATAGAAACTTTTGCAATCCGCCTTAATGTTCCCTGCAAGCTTCTTCTCGTACTCCATTTTCCCTGTCCTAATCAAACCCTTTGTCCTCCTCTGCTGAGTTCTAAATTTCTCCCAGTCCCCAGGTTCGCTGCTATTTCTGGCCAATTTGTATGCCACTTCCTTGGCTTTAATACTATCCCTGATTTCCCTAGATAGCCACGGTTGAGCCACCTTCCCCTTTTTATTTTTACGCCAGACAGGAATGTACAATTGTTGTACTTCATCCATGCGGTCTCTAAATGTCTGCCATTGCCCATCCACAGTCAACCCCCTAAGTATCATTCGCCAATCTATCCTAGCCAATTCACGCCTCATACCTTCAAAGTTACCCTTCTTTAAGTTCTGGACCATGGTCTCTGAAATTACTGTTTCATTCTCCATCCTAATGCAGAATTCCACCATATTATGGTCACTCTTCCCCAAGGGGCCTCGCACAATGAGATTGCTAATTAATCCTCTCTCATTACACAACACCCAGTCTAAGATGGCCTCCCCCCTAGTTGGTTCCTCAACATATTGGTCTAGAAAACCATCCCTTATGCACTCCAGGAAATCCTCCTCCACCGTATTGCTTCCAGTTTGGCTAGCCCAATCTATGTGCATATTAAAGTCACCCATTATAACTGCTACACCTTTATTGCATGCACCCCTAATTTCCTGTTTGATGCCCTCCCCAACATCCCTATTACTGTTTGGAGGTCTGTACACAACTCCTACTAACGTTTTTTGCCCTTTGGTGTTCTGCAGCTCTACCCATATAGATTCCACATCATCCAAGCTAATGTCTTTCCTAACTATTGCATTAATCTCCTCTTTAACCAGCAATGCTACCCCACCTCCTTTTCCTTTTATTCTATCCTTCCTGAATGTTGAATACCCCTGAATGTTGAGTTCCCAGCCCTGATCATCCTGGAGCCACGTCTCCGTAATCCCAATCACATCATATTTGTTAACATCTATTTGCACAATTAATTCATCCACCTTATTGCGGATACTCCTTGCATTCAGACACAAAGCCTTCAGGCTTGTTTTATTAACACCCTTTGTCCTTTTAGAATTTTGCTGTACAGTGGCCCTTTTTGTTTTTTGCCTTGGGTTTCTCTGCCCTCCACCTTTCCTCATCTCCTTTCTGTCTTTTGCTTTTGTCTCCTTTTTGTTTCCCTCTGTCTCCCTGCATTGGTTCCCATCCCCCTGCCATATTAGTTTAAATCCTCCCCAACAGCACTAGCAAACACTCCCCCTAGGACATTGGTTCCAGTCCTGCCCAGGTGCAGACCGTCCGGTTTGTACTGGTCCCACCTCCCCCAGAACCGGTCCCAATGCCCCAGGAATTTGAATCCCTCCCTGCTGCACCACTGCTCAAGCCACGTATTCATCTGCGCTATCCTGCGATTCCTACTCTGACTATCACGTGGCACTGGTAGCAATCCCGAGATTACTACTTTTGAGGTCCTACTTTTTAATTTAGCTCCTAGCTCCTTAAATTCGTTTCGTAGGACCTCATCCCTTTTTTTGCCTATGTCGTTGGTACCAATGTGCACCACGACAACTGGCTGTTCTCCCTCCCATTTCAGAATGTCCTGCACCCGCTCCGAGACATCCTTGACCCTTGCACCAGGGAGGCAACATACCATCCTGGAGTCTCGGTTGCGGCCGCAGAAACGCCTATCTATTCCCCTCACAATTGAATCCCCTATCACTATTGCTCTCCCACTCTTTTTCTTGCCCTCCTGTGCAGCAGAGCCAGCCACGGTGCCATGAACTTGGCTGCTGCTGCCCTCCCCTGATGAGTCATTCCCCTCAACAGTACCCAAAGCGGTGTATCTGTTTTGCAGGGGGATGACCACAGGGGACCCCTGCACTACCTTCCTTGCTCTACTCTTCCTGCTGGTCTTCCATTCCCTATCTGGCTGTGGACCCTTTCCCTGCGGTAAGACCAACTCACTACACGTGATACTCACGTCATTCTCAGCATCGTGGATGCTCCAGAGTGAATCCACCCTCAGCTCCAACTCCGCAACGCGGGCCGTCAGGAGCTGGAGGTGGACACACTTCCCACACACGTAATCGTCAGGGACACCGGAAGCGTCCCTGAGTTCCCACATGGTACAGGAGGAGCATAACACCCGACCGAGCTCTCCTGCCATGACTTAACCCTTAGATACACTTAAACTGGTAATAACAATGTTAAAAGTTACTGACCAATATAAGAAGAAAAAGAAAAACTACTCACCAATCACCAGCCAATCACTTACCCCCTAGGCTGTGACGTCACCTTTGTATCTTTGCCTTCTCCTTTAAAATCCCTTTGTTTCTAAGCACGGGTACTTAGGCAATGATGGGCCATCCAACCCATGGCCCTTAATCTGGGCATCTCTTTGTGTTGGGAAAAACCCGGCTCCTCTTTGGCTGACCAGGCAAAGTTTCGGTTTAAAGAATGGACTCAGTCGAATATTTAGTGGATTTTATTTTTCTGGGGGTACTTTCCCTGTGCTGGTTTTTGTTAAAACACCAGAGACCACATGGCAGTTAGCTGTAACAAAAGAACTGTCAGTCATCCATTGATAAAAGAGCTGTCGCCGAGGAAGCGGGGGCCACTGACAAAGCCACTCTAATATGCAAAAGCATTTCTCACCTCAATCTCAAAAGGAAAAGCAGAACAATGAACCCATTAGCCTGGTCAGCCAAAGAGGAGCCGGGTTTTTCCCAACACAAAGAGATGCCCAGATTAAGGGCCATGGGTTGGATGGCCCATCATTGCCTAAGTACCCGTGCTTAGAAACAAAGGGATTTTAAAGATTGTCGGGAAAGATAGGGGTAGCAAGACTCCCATAAAGACAGGGCCTTTCTACTTTATTTTTAGCTTGGAGCTTGGAGTGAAGCTTGGAACTTGCAGCTTGTATCTAGATAGAGTTCTCTCTCCCTCTCGCTCTCGCTCCACCAAGATCGATATAGCAGAGGAAGAGGCCGCAGTACCACAGAAGAAGCCACCGAGACTGAAGACCAGCAGTGGCAGTGACTTCCCACAGTTGAGCTGAGCAAGGAAACCAACTGTGGGTGTGGTGGTGAGCATGATCACGAGTGTCCCAAGCCAGTAACCAGGCAAGCTTGGTAAGGGCTCAGGGTTGTCTCAGAAGTGAAGCTTTTCAGGGCTATTCTGGGGAAGGTAATTCATTGGTAGGGGTAGAGTTAGAATCTGCCAGGGAATTACTGCATGTTACTAGGTCTCATTTCTGTACTGTATAAATGTTGTTTGTAACCTGGATTTTATTTACCACAGAGACAGTGATTTTGTTTAGTAGTGCATGTAGTGCCAGTGTATGTTAGCCCAAATAAATATAAGTGCGATTTTTCACCGAAGCATTCCTGTCCGTAACTCATTTCATTTACACTCTGAATAATAATTCCCGGGCCTAGAACTTTCATAAGGTGGGGGCGATTTGAACTGTCTGTCTAGCAATTGGGCTAGAATCAAAAGCACTTACACATCGACATCCACATCCCGGAATGAATAAAAAAAACCCTATCAGGCAGTGCATTCCAAATCCTAAGCACTCGTTGCGAGAAATGTTTTTCCTCATTTTGCCTCTGGTTCTTTGCCCAATCAACTTATATCTGCGTCCTTTTGTTATTGGCCCTTCAGCCATTGGAAACAGTTTCTCTTTATTTATCCCATCTAAATCCTTCATAATTTTAAACACCTCTATCAAATCTCCTCTTTTCGCATTCTCTGCTCCAAGGAGAACAAACCCTGCTTTTCCAGTCTATTCACATAACTGTAAACCTACATCCCTGGAAAAATTCTTGTAAATATCTTCTGTACCTTCTCTAAAGCTTTCACATCCTTCCTAAAGTGCCCAGAATTGGACACAATACTCCAGCTGGTCCCGAGCTAGTAGCTTTTGTACCGGTAAGGTCTTACGAGAAGTAACAGCAGGGATCGTGGATGCATTCGTTGTAATTTACCAAAATTCCCTGGATTCTGCGGTGTTCCCAACAGATTGGAAAACTGCAAATGTAACGCCCCTATTTAAAAAAGGAGTCAGACAAAAAGCAGGAAACTATAGACCAGTTAGCCTAACATCTGTGGTTGGAAAAATGTTGGAGTCCATTATGAAAGAAGCAGTAGCAGGACATTTGGAAAAGCAAAATTTGGTCAGGCAGAGTCAGCATGGATTTATGAAGGGGAAGTCATGATTGATAAATTTGCTGGAATTCTTTGAGGATGTAACGAACAGGGTGGATGAAGGGGAACCAGTGGATGTGGTGTATTTGGACTTCCAGAAGGCATTTGACAAGGTTCCACATAAAAGGTTACTGCACAAAATAAAAGTTCACGGGGTTGAGGGTAATATATTAGCATAGAGAGAGGATTGGCTAACTGACAGAGAACAGAGAGTTGGGAAAAATGGCAACCAGTAACTAGTGGGGTGCTGCAGGGATCATTGCTGGGACCCCAACTATTTACAATCTATATTAACGACTTGGAAGAAGGGACTGAGTGTAACGTAGCCAAGTTTGCTGACGATACAAAGATGGGAGGAAAAGCAATATGTGAGGAGGACACAAAAAATCTGCAAAAGGACATAGACAGGCTAAGTGAGTGGGCAAATATTTGGCAGATGGAGTATAATGTTGGAAAGTGTGTGGTCATGCACTTTGGCAGAAAAAATCAAAGAGCAAGTTATTATTTAAATGGAGAAAGATTGCAAAGTGCTGCAGTACAGCGAGACCTAGGGGTACTTGTGCATGAAACACAGAAGGATAGTATGCAGGTACAGCAAATGATCAGGAAGGCCAATGGAATCTTGGCCTTTATTGCAAAGGGGATGGAGTATAAAAGCAGGGAAGTCTTGCTACATCTATACATGGTATTGGTGAGGCCACACTTGGAATACTGCGTGCAGCTTTGGTTTCTATATTTACGAAAGGATATAGTTGCTTTGGAGGCAGTTCAGAGAAGGTTCACTAGGTTGATTCTGGGGATGAGAGGGTTGACTTATGAGGAAAGGTTGAATAGGTTGGGCCTCTACTCATTGTAATTCAGAAGAATGAGAGGTGATCTTATCGAAACGTGTAAGATTATGAGGGGGCTTGACAAGGTGGATGCAAAGAGGATGTTTCCACAGATGGGGGAGACTAGAACTAGAGGGCATGATCTTAGAATAAGGGGCCGCCCATTTAAAATAGAGATGAGGAGAAATGTCTTCTCTCAGAGAGTTGTAAATCTGTGGAATTCGCTGCCTCAGAGAGCTGTGGAAACTGAGATATTGAATAAATTTAAGACAGAAATAGACAGTTTCTTAAATGATGAGGGGACAAGAGGTTATGGGGAGCGAGCAAGGACGTGCAGCTGAGTCCATGATCAGATCAGCCATGATCATATTGAATGGTGGAGCAGGCTTGTTCTATTTCTTATGTTCTTATATTCTTATGTACTCTATGCCTCTATTTAAAAGTCCAGAATCGCATATAACTATTTTGTTTGGTGTTCACGGAACTGTGCTTAACACATACACCACTTCAAACTTAAGAACAGCTGACAGTGACAAAAAGTGCGATAATGTTTACAAGAAAGTCAACAGTATCTAGCAACTATCCCCTCAAGGTAAGTTATTATATTTTGGGAAAGCAGTATCGTTGGCAGCAGGCCACCCTATTTGAACATATCTTAAAATCTTGGAAAGCTCAAGTCATGTTTGAACATTTTACCTCATTATTTCTGACATGCAACTGGGATCAACGTGAGGAGTTGATGAAAAATTAATGAAAGGAGCTTTTTAGCCCATTGAAATTATTTGAAGTGCTAAAAAACAATCACTATTCTAATCATCAAACACCCAGTGATTAAACCGAAAGTATTCTGTAATAAAGACACAAAATTAGTATATATCTCATTATGGATTTCCTTCTGCAGATCCAGCTTCAGTCATTTGGGAGTCACAGATGAAGGTCATGTTTGAAGAAACTCCATCCTCATCCACATCTGCTCCTGACCTTTTCCATCCCAGGGAATCGCAGGTCCTACTGCTGGGGCTTTGATTTGTGATTCCTGCTCCAAACAGCAGCTGCCACGCCAAACAGGGAGATGTGACCTGCTGTGTCTGCAGGAGGAAATGCCGACAAATGATTGACATAAGGATTATATCAGGTGAGCAAAGCCTTCCGCTGAGTATTATCTGGGGAAATCAAACTCATAGATGTATTGAGGGTTAAGGAATGCATCTTTAAATAGTCAGCACTTGCCTTATGGGAGATTCTGAATCTTGATCTGTTTGCTTTCATTTAACAGAGTGCCACAATTGAGTAGGATGTATGAAAGAGTAGCATGGATCTGTTGGTCACACATTACTTATTAAACTGCGCAGAAATCATTACCACCTGCCTAGTCCCCAAAGACGAGAAGCATTTACTGATGATATGTTTCTGAATTTAAGCAATTTGTAGCAGCATTTTGTGCCATGTTTTCTAATATGCTTCCTGAATGCATCAATAAATCAGAAAAATGAGTGAATCACATTGATGAAAGAGATAATGCCTAGCCAGAATTTTCCCGTTGCCATGCGGGCAGGTTTGGAGTCGGGTCGACTGTAAAAATAGGCAACACGTCGGAAACCCGCCATCATCCCATCTCCTTGCGACTTTAACTATGGCCTGTTTACCAGCTCGCCAAGGACCCGATCGGGAAAGGCGGGCGACCTAATCAAATTCATTAAATGTTTGTTATCAGCATGAGCACGGAAAGCACACAGCTCGGGGACCTCGACTGTGAAGTCAGAAGTTCTGAGGCCATTAATTGACAGCTGGGAATACCATATAAATACACACAGCTTACACCTAATTAGTTGCCGAAAGGAAAGGCTATTGATGACTCCATTCTGTGCACAGATTTAGGTTTCTGCAGTTTGCAGGTCATTTCTGCAACCTCAGAAGCCACTCTCACCATATTGCTACTCAGTGTTAGGACATTGAGAGATTCATAGAATCATAGAATCATAGAATGGTTACAGCACAGAAAGAGGCCATTCAGCCCGTCAATCCTGTGCTGACTCTCTGCAAGAGCACTTCAGCGAGTCCCAGTCACCCGCCTTTTCCCCGTAGCCCTGCAATTTTTTCCTTCAGTCATTTATCCAATTCCCTTTTGAAAGCCACCACCCTTTTAGGCAGTACATTCCAGATCCTAACCACTCGCTGCATAAAAAAGTTTTTCTTCGTGTCGCCTTTGATTCTTTTGCCAATCACCTTAAATCTGTGTCCTCTGGTTCTTGTCCCTTCCGCCAATAGGAATAATTTCCATCCACCTACTCTGTCTCGATCCATCATGATTTTGACCACCAATACCAGATCTCCTCTCAACTTTCTCTGCTCCAGGGAGAACAACTCCAGCTTTTCTAGTCTATCCACATAACTGAAATTCCTCATCACTGGAATCATTCTCATAACTCTTTTCTGCACCCTCTCTAAGGCCCTTTGATCACTACTTCACCTGCTATCTACTACATCAACATGGGTGCCACATATACCGTCCCACTTTGGTCCTCTAAATCGGACCAAGATGAGCACCACCATCAACAACACCAGCCACACCAGAAGCAACAGAAGCAACCACAATAGCAGCCTTCTCCTCAACGACCTGTTGCTCCACAGGAGAGAAGTGGGTACCACAGAGCTGCAGCATGCCAGAGGCAATACCGCCAACACAGGGTATACAGGCAGTGGGTGAGCTTCCTCCACATGATTGAGCAGCAGTGCTTCAGGAGGCTCAGGCTATCATGTCAGGTCATCGCAGACATTTGTAGCTTGCTGGAACAAGACTTGCTGCCCAGACGTCCTGGAGGACACTCCTTGCCAGTGGCTGTCAGAGTCACTACCACCCTCAATAAATTTGCCTCAGGCTCCGTCCAGGCATCTGCAACAGACATTTGCAGGATCTTGCAGTCGGCCGTCCACAGGTACATCACCCAGGTCAACAATGCCATGTTTCACAAGTCAGCCAATTAAATCAACTTTGCCAATCATGAAGCCAGTGTTACTGAACGGGCAATCGACTTTGCGGCTCTGGCTGACGTACCACAGGTTCAGGGCATCATCGACTGCACACATGTGGCCATGAAGGCACCCCTCATCACCTAGGAGTGCTTAACCACAAAGGCCTCAATGTGCAGTTTGTCAGCAATCATAAAAAGATTATGCATTTGTGCGCCAGATTCCTTGGCAGGTGTCATGACTTTTTCGTGCTGTGCCAGTTCATCCTCCCTCAGCTCTGTGCACCTTCAAACACACTTACCGGTTGGCTGTTTGAAGACAAGAGCTATTCACTGAAGAGGTGGCTCATGACACCCCTGAGGAGGCCAAGTATTGAGGCTGAGGAGCATTATAATGAGAGCCACATATCCACCAGATGTGTCTTATAGCAAGCAAAAGGCATGCTGAAGATACACTTCAGATGCCTTGACAGGTCTGGAGAAGCCCTTCAGCAAGCACCAGCCAGGGTCTGCAGAATCATCGTGGCCTCCTGCATGCGGCACAACATAGAATTGCATTGGATTGCATGGGATATACAGCACAGAAACAGGCCATTCTGCCCAACCAATCCATGTTGGCATCCACTCGAGGCACCTCCCGTATTTCCTCATCTAACTTTATCAGCTTAACCCTCTATTCCCTTCTCCTTCATATGCTTATCTAGCCACTGCTTAAATGCATCTATGCCATTTGCCTCAACCACTCCCTGTGGAAGCGAGTTCCACATACTCACCATTCCCTGGGTAAAGAAGTTCCATCTGAATTCCCTATTTGTTTTGTTGGTGACTATCTTATTGATCACCTCCAGATTTGCTCTTCTCCACAAGTGGCAACACTCTATCATCATCATCATCATCATAGGCAGTCCCTCGAAATCGAAGACACAAAAGTGAGTTCTCAGTTGACTGAACAGTCCAATACGGGAATTACAGTCTCTGTCACAGGTAGGACAGACAGTCGTTGAAGGAAAGGGTGGGTGGGACTGGTTTTCCGCACGCTCCTTCCACTGCCTGCGCTTGTTTTCTGCATGATCTCGGCAACGAGATTCAGGGTGCTCAGCGCCCTCCTGGATGCACTTCCTCCACTTAGGGCGGTCTTTGGCCAGGGATTCCCAGGTGCTGGTGGGGATGTTGCATTTTATCAAGGAGGCTTTGAGGGTGTCCTTAAAAATTTTCCTCTGCCCACCTTGGTATCACTTGCCGTGTAGGAGTACCGAATAAAGCGCTTTCTTTGGGAGTCTTGTGTCAGGCATGCGAACAATGTGGCTCGCCCAAAGTTGCTGGTCGAGTGTGGTCAGTGCTTCAATGCTGGGGATGTTGGCCTGACCGAGGATGCTAACGTTGATGCGTCTGTCCTCCCAGCGGATTTGCAGGATCTTGCAGACATCGTTGGTGGTATTTCTCCAGTGATTTGAGGTGTCTACTTTATATGGTCCACGTCTCTGAGCCATGCAGATGGATGGGTATCACTACAGCCCTGTAGACCATGAGCTTGGTGGCAGATTTGAGGGCCTGATCGTCGAACACTCTTTTCCTCAGGCGGCCGAAGGCTGCACTGGCACACTGGAGGCGGTGTTGAATCTCGTCGTCGATCTCTGCCCTTGCTGATAATAGGCTCCCGAGGTATGAAATGTGGTCCACGTTGTCCAGGGCCGCGCTGTGGATCTTGATGACTGGAGAGCAGTGCTCTGTGGTAGGGTCAGGTTGGTGAAGGACCTTTGTCTTACAGATGTTTAGTGTCAGGCCCATGCTTTGTCCGAAGTCTCTCTGTAACTAATCTACCAAAACCTTTAATAATTTTAAAGACCTCTGTTAGATGATTTCTCAGCCTTTTCTTTTCAAGAGAAAAGAATCCCATCCTGCTCGTCCTTTCCTGATAGATATACTCTCGCATTTTTGGTATACTCCGAGTAAATCTTTTTTAAACCCTCTCCAGTGACTCTATGTGCTTGATTTGGGGCTTTTTGGATTTTGGGGCGTTAATCGCGATGAGGCATTAAAGTTAGTGCCTGAATATAGTTTGCACCTCCGACTGCAAGTTTCGGTGAAAACGTAAGTTGGAGTAGCATTGGCGTTAAGTCAGGCGTTACACAACAGACTTTGTGTACCCGAGCCGAAATTACGGCGGTAAAGAAGTGTCATTGTTGTTTAGTGCCCTGCAACATAACATTGTATATTGACTGGTTTTACTTTGGTGGGGGTGTTTTTGTGACATTGTGCAGGAAAATTTGTGACATCATTTGCCATTGGTGTCTTGTGCATCATTCCAATGTTCACTGGGAATCTGCCTTTATGGGGGCACATAGTGTGTCCAGTATTAGCTCCGTCCCTCAGTTTCCTCCATTTAGGAGAGTTGGTCCATTACGAGCTGGTGACGTGTGAGTTCACCTCGGATATGGTGGTGTTCATGTTGGAGATGGACTCCTCCATTCTCTGAACATTTGCAGTCATTGCGGCTGCAAAAGATGCCAGAGCCTCCCACATTTGTTGCTGCCCCTCCAAGATCATCCTCCTTCTTGATGGCCCCTGAAGCTTAGCGTCTGCATGCAGCTGAGCAGAGCTTGGAGTGTCCTGAGCCCTCCAGCGAGGAGTCTCCACTGCTGTCCCTGTCAATACCACCTGCTCTTGCTCACTTGTGAATTGTGAGATACTAGGTGACAACACTACTCTATCTCACACAGGACCCATGACTGTTGTAAGCATTGTGGCTTTATGAGATGTGATTCTGTCACCAGGTTGCTGTCTCCTGTCTCTGTCTCCCACTGCCAGCAATTCTCGAGCCCCTGAAATTTCCAGAGCCACCTCTTCTGATGCTGTGAAGTATGTAATCAGTGGCGGGCCACTTCCGGTTGTTTCCTTCTCCCTGTTGATGTAGGCTCTCCTCCTGCAAGGAAGGAGTGAAGATAAGTTTAAGTGAGAGTGATGGAATGAGTGTAAGGAATGGATGGATTACATCTGTATGAGGAAGTGGTGTGCTAATGCCAAATGGCCTCCTGTGGTGTTACTTGCTATGATTGCATTCAGATGTGGGTGCATGTAAGGGATGATTATCAGATGGGGATATGAGTATTTAGATACAGAGAGAGGGATGGGTGGATGGTGCAATTATGCTGATGTGAGCAATGATGTGCAGGAGTTGGCTTGGAAAGGCAGAGTCATGGGGATGTGTTGACAGGCACTTCAGGATGAAGGTGAGTGACATTGCACTTACCTTTCCTGACCTCATGAGATCATTGAAGCGCTTCTTGCACCGTATCCAGGTTCTCCTCACCACATCCCTGCTGCTGACCTCCTCAGCTATATCCAGCCAGGCTCTCTTTATTGCTTGTGGAGGTCTCCTTTGCCTGTCAATAGGGAAGAGGACCTTCCTGCGTGATCTGACAGCCTCCACAAAATTAGACAGTGAAGAATCAGAGAGCCGTGGTACAGCCCTCTGCCTTTGGCTATCCATGTTTCTCCTCTGGCCTTTCTTTGACACCATCCATCCTCCTCTGAAAACCTTCAAGTGAGTTCAGTGCAAGTCTGTATTAAATATCGGTGCTGGAAACAAGTCATCGATAATGTCATCAGACCCGCACTATTTAATAGGGCCAGGAAATGCGCACAAGTCTTTCAATTGGGGCCATTAAGTGAAAGTTGCTCTGAGCAGCATGTTGCTGAAAACTTCGCATTTAAGACCTGCTATGCCATCCGCAGGTACCCAACCCGATGCAAAGATGAAAATTACTGCCTTATTTTAACAAAAAATTAACAAATAATCAGCACCAGTGGGGATATTTTTACTGACCAGATGTTGTATATAAAGGGGCTGAAATTCAGTAGCACAAGAAAGCTGGTGCACCTCCCGACTTTTTGGGGCCATTAACGCCAAAATGTTTTCAGTGGTGCCCCGATTGATTTTCAGGCCAAAAATGTAAAGAATGTGTTCCTGTGCTAACGAGTGCCTCTAAACTGCACTTTGCAGCGGTGTGGGTGTGTTAATTGAAGTGGGTTGCACACTGAGAAATTCAGCATGCTAGTGATGTGGATCTAACGAGCCAGCTGCTCCCTGGCCTTCTTAATGGCCAGAGTTTGCAGCTAGGCCCTGAGAGGGGAAGGAGTTTACTTTCCGAATGGCTGGTGTGAGAGGATCAATGGGTCAAGCCGCTTTACTGATGCTGAGCTGGAGACACTTATACAGGGTGTAGAGGCTGGTTTGTAATGCTCCCACCTCCCCCAGAACCGGTTCCAATGCCCCAGGAATTTGAATCCCAAGTAACACTTGCTTATGTAGGTATATATAATGAATTAAAACTGTATGGTTAATTCATCCTTAACCTTAATAACACATAAACAAGACAGTAGAACTCAGCAGTTACAATAAATAACATTTTGATTAGAAGTCTCTGAGGAAGAGATAAGAAAGCCAGTATTTTGGAACGGTTATTCCAGGCATCATACAGACTGAGGCAAAGTGCACATTTAAGTGAACAAACAAAATTAACATATGATGGGAGATGGACAATTGCATGTACCACTCAGAGCCAGTCTGATAAGAGATGATAAAGCAATGTAACTTCGCTGATAGCAGTAGGCCTATCAATGATTTTGTAGTAGGGTAGCCCCCTTCCAAAACTGTATAAATATTACTTGAAACCTATTGTACTTTGAAGGTGCCATGATTGAACTTCCCCTTGCATTTGCTCGAAATAAAGCCAGTTGAACGGTTTGTTTGGTTCCGTGGTCATTAGAGGTAATCGACACCTCGTCCTCCGTATATCAGGTAGTCCGCCTCGAGGGAGAGAAGTCTTCCTTTTACCCGATCAGATGAGGAGAAATTTCTTCTCTCAGGAGGGTTGTAAATCTGTGGAATTCGCTGCCTCAGAGAGCTATGGAAGCTGGGACATTGAATAAATTTAAGACAGAAATAGACAGTTTCTTAAACGATAAGGGAATAAGGGGTTATGGGAAGCGGGCAGGGAAATGGACCTGCGTCCATGATCAGATCAACCATGATTGAATTAAATGGCGGTTCAGGCTCGAAGGGCCTTTTGGCCTACTCATGCACCTATTTTCTATGTTTCTATGTTACTGCTGCTCCTATTTATTATGTTCTTATACACCAATTCTGATGGGTTTAGACAGGTTAGATGCAGGAAGAATGTTCCCAATGTTGGGGAAGTTCAGAACCAGGGGACACAGTCTAAGGATAAGGGGTAAGCCATTTAGGACCGAGATGAGGAGAAACTTCTTCACCCAGAGAGTGATGAACCTGTGGAATTCTCTACCACAGAAAGTTGTTGAGGCCAATTCATTAAATATATTCAAAAAGGAGTTAGATGAAGTCCTTACTACTAGGGGGGATCAAGGGGTATGGTGAGAAAGCAGGAATGGGGTACTGAAGTTGCATGTTCAGCCATGAACTCATTGAATGGCGGTGCAGGCTCGAAGGGCCGAATGGCCTACTCCTGCACCTATTTTCTATGTTTCTTTGTTTCTCTGTTACTCCTGCTCCTATTTATTATGTTCTTATACACCAATTTTTCTTGAAACAAGGCACAGGAAGAGGCCACAAAAACTGTTTTAAAATAAAACAAACTGGGACCTGAGTCACGCACCTGAGGTGGCATATTACCACCACCACCAAGCTGCGGGAGGTCAGATCGGTGGTGTGCCGCGATACCGGAAGGTCCCAACATGGCCCATGGTGGACCCAGCCACGAATGCAACACTGAGGTGTTGGGTGGCATTGAGCTGAGACTGCATGAGAGCAGCCAGTGTCTGAAAGCCAGCAGACATGGCAGCAGTTTGATGCTCCATGGCTGCAGTAAGACGCTCTGTGGCCTGTTCTCCAGAGTGCATAAGAGCATCCAGGGCCGCGGCCGTCCTCTCCAATCCAGCACGGATGCACTCATTCCCTCGTGCCTGTGCTAAAATTTGTTAACATCTATTTGCACAGTTAATTCATCCACTTTATTGCGGATACTCCTTGCATTAAGACACAAAGCCTTCAGGCTTGTTTTTTTAACACCCTTTGTCCTTTTAGAATTTTGCTGTACAATGGCCCTTTTTGTTCTTTGCCTTGGGTTTCTCTGCCCTCCACTTTTCCTCATCTCCTTTCTGTCTTTTGCTTTTGCCTCCTTTTTGTTTCCCTCTGTCTCCCTGCATTGGTTCCCATCCCCCTGCCATATTAGTTTAACTCCTCCCCAACAGCACTAGCAAACACTCCCCCTCGGACATTGGTTCCGGTCCTGCCCAGGTGCAGACCGTCCGGTTTGTACCGGTTTGATCTTTGGAGTGGGCTTCCCACGCCCTTCCTGTGTCAAATCACCCCAGCATGACTTGACCTCCTGCAGCAGGGAGGCATTTGCCTTATCTGGGAACCTCGAGGCTCTTTTGTGGCCTCCAATGTGCTCCTCTCCCACCTCACTGCTCTCTCCAGCATCAGTCTCCACAATGTGCTATGATGCCTCCTCCTCTCCCTCCATTATAGGGCAAATTCAGTCAAATATGTGGCTATTAACAGCTACTTTTTGTTTGCCAACTTGCTGTGAAGCTCTTCAATCTCCCTCCTTTCTCCTAAAGCAACCACACCACACCCAGCCACGCCTTCAGTCTCCCTGAGCTCCCTCTCTCTCTGTCTCCTCTTCTGCGCGTGTCATGGTGTCCCTTTACCTCCAGAATCATGGGAATCGAGCGTTGCCATGCCGTTGCTAAGGACAGCCACACTTTATGGCAGAAGATCAAAAAAATTTAACGCTACCGCCCATTTGATATCCCTCACGGTAACGCCCATTTTCAAAAATGTAAACTAGGCGTTTTGAGACTGGGCAAGGAGCCGGCGATCTGAAAACCCGTTTTTACCACCCATACCGGAAATAACGCCCATTTTTGGGCAAGAAGCACAAAAGTGCAGGTTCTAGCCCTATATCCCTTACATCATCTCAGTTTTAAATGGACGGCCCCTTATTCTAAGATTATGCCCTCTAGTTCTAGTCTCCCCCATCAATGGAAACATCCTCTCTGCATCCACCTTGTCAAGCCCCCTCATAATCTTATACATTTCTTCTGAATTCCAATGAGTAGAGGCCCAACCTACTCAACCTTTCCTCATAAGTCAACCCCCTCATCTCCGGAATCAACTTAGTGAACCTTCTTTAAACAGCTTCCAAAGCAAGTATATCCTTTTGTAAATATGGAAACCAAAACTGCACGCAGTATTCCAGGTGTGGCCTCACCAATACCCTGCATATCTGTAGCAAGACTTCCCTGCTTTTATACTCCATTCCCTTTGCAATAAAGGCCAAGATTCCATTGGCCTTCCTGATCACTTGCTGTACCTGCATATTATCCTTTTGTGTTATAGGGAGAGTGCTTGCCGTTTTGATGACGCAGCATTGGAAGCACTGTTGGGTGCAGATGAGAGAAGGAGGAAAGCGCTCTTCCCGGCAAATGGAAGGAGGCCAGTGCCCCAGGTCTTCAGGGCCATGTGGAAGGAAGTGACAGGGGAGGCTTCGGCCAGCACTGTAGTTCAACGAACCCTCACACTGTGCCAGAAGGTCAAGGTGAGTACATGCTTCCATACCTCCTACATACCAGCCTCTGTACCTCTGTGTACACTGCGCAAACCGCCACTCCCCCACCAACATGTGCAGTTACTCAAACTCACATCCTTATCTCATGCCTTGCTCACATTCATAGCTATTCAATGACAGCAGTCATATCTCCCACACACAGAGCTGGACACTTACTCACACAAATTCCTTTCTTTTGCAGGCCAAGGTGGCAACAACGGTATCTTTATCTCCTATCCTTTTCCCCCTCACACCTGAAAGCTTTATCACTTTCCATCTCCTGATACTGTCTGCCTACCTTGCTCCATTCCTGCCCTCTGCCTTCACCTTAACACGAGTCATGTGCCATTTATGCTTTCACATAATCAGCCTGAACCTGAGCCCCCTCATGATAATGACAAGGGAGAAGAGGAGGACCCAAGCACCATGTCATTGCATCACTCACCCACAGGCACCAGCTTAGAGACTGGCACTACGCGGTCATTAGTGGGTAGCTTAGGAGAGTGGATTGCACTGGGTCATGTATTGGGGCCTAATGGGCTGCAGCAAGGCCAAGGGGAAAAGGTAGCTCGGGGGGCCAGCTCATTGGAGGGAGTGTTCGCACATGAGTTCTGCTGCACAGGACTCAGATGAGGACCTTGATGGGGAGGTGTTCAAGAGAAGCCGTGATGGCCATGCACTCCGAGATGATAGGTGCAATGACAAGGTTGCCCGAGAGCCTCTCGGCAATGGTGAGGAGCGTGGAGGAGTCCCCCTCCAACATTGCACAGAGCTCTGCGCACACCATGGAGCCCATCATTTCCATTCCAGAGACGGTGCGGATCCAGACCTCATGCCGCGTGTCAAGGGCGATGTGGCAGCTTCCATTGCAGCACAGGTGGAAGCAACGCAATATCTTACTGCTGTAATGCAGAGAATGGGAGGGGGCATCGAGTTTCAGGCTGCTCTCATGCAGTCTCAGCTGGATGCCACCTGTGCTCTGACTATTGCCATCGCCGTTGGGTCCATCACAGTTATCCGGGGGTCTCACGATGTCGCAGCAGGTCACCCATCTGTGCTCCAGCAGTTTGGGAGGGATGCTGAGGTGCTGCCCCAGGGTCAGTGGAGCAAGAACCTGCTGTCCTCTCTCAGGGTGACAGCATTCCTGAGCCCACCACTGCCATGCCGCCGTTGCATTTGTCGTTGCCTGTCATCCAGCCAGCCCAGACTGCCCAGCCTCAGGAGGTGCAGTCTACAGCTGGACCTTCCAGGCCCACAGCTGGTCGAGGGCATCCTGCAAGGCCATCTGTAGTCTCTGGCCCTGACACTCAGCTGCCTTCCACCAGCCATGCTGCAGCCACAGGGAACACATTGCAATGGAGCTCTAGTAATGGTAAAGCCAGTGTGAAGAGGGGATTCAAGGTATTACACAAGGGCGATTCTTAAATGTAATTATTTTTTATAATTGTGGTGAATATTATAAGATAAATTTTAATTGGAATATTGCATATTTTGTTCTGTCACTCTTTTCAGTTTTGGGGCAGTGGTATGGAAGGGGAAATTGATGTGCTGATCGGGATGTGCAGACCAGCTGGAATTCATTGGAAACGAAGTCTGATGAGGTGGTCACGGAATGCCAATTGAGTGACTGCCTCCTCCGTTGCTACTGTTGCTGCTCCTGCACCTCCTCATGCTCCTCCTCATTCTCCTCATCCTCCTTCTCCTGAGGTGGTGGAGCTATGCCTGGCGGCAATGGCTGCGCCCTCATGATGGCAAGGTTGTGTGGCTTGAAGCAGATGGCGACGAATCGGGATATCTGCTCAGGTGAGTACTGGAGGACTCCTACCGAGCGGTCAAGGGAGCAGAACCATTGCTTGAGCACTCTGATGGTCTGCTCGATGATGTTCCTGGTGGAGGAAGAAGAACTGCTGCCAGAATACCCTGCGATGGTAAGATCTCCTGTTGACAGTCCTCTTGGCCCTCTTCCCTTGGACCACATTTTGCTGTCTGTCTCCCTGCCTAAGTTGCCTTCGATGGTGATGTCGGAGCACAAGGCCGAGTACCAACACAGCCCCCATGAAACAATATAAATGTTGGACTTTCAAATCCGCCCTCACTAAAAGTTTCAAATCTTTAACAGGCAGAACACTCCTTCAACTGGAAATCCGTGAAATCTATCAAAACGCCTGTCTGCATATGTGGAAGTAAGCAGCAACGATTATTGACCAGCTAAATATTTACCTGATGCTAGCGCCTTTAAAAACACTCCTCCAGCCGACTTCCGACTGCTGCATGATAGCTGAAGCTGTCATTGTCAGCATCAGGCGGTACAAGAGGGGGCGAGGGCCAATTTATCTTCCTGGGCGGTAACGGGGCGCTGCGCATAGCAATGAAGTTAGTATCGGCGGGCGCAGCCAAGCAGGGTGCTGCGTGTTAACCGCCGCAAAACCCCCACCCAATTTAGCTGTTCTTGCCGTGCCTGGGCATAAACTTATTTGAACTCTGTTGACCTGCAGTACCCCAATTTCTCCCCGAAGTCTTTTGGTGAATTCTGATGGACAACATACTTGTGGGGAATGTCAATAGACAAATCATATGATTTTAATTGATGTGTTATTGCTCTATGTGATTTTAAACTGCAGCTATGTGGAGTTTTATTTCGCTGAATGTTCCAGGGGCATGGCAAACCAGTGTATATATTATAAAACAATTTTTTTACACTGGGAAATTTCTTGCTGGTGGTTTCTGTGGGAGACTCAAGACTTCCATGTGAGGTCCATGGGTAAACCTAAATTAGACTGAAAGTTCTGGCCTGAAGGGAAAGACATCACTCCTCTCCCCCTCAGGTCTCCAACTAAAATTGCAGATTGGGTCCTGGTGACATAATCGTACTCGATCTACATATTTAATTTAGGACACCACTGCCTTGCTGTGGGTGTCCCGCTCGCTTGCTCAAAACAGCATGCATCAGGACACAATGATAAGCCAGCAGGTTAGAGAGGGTAAAAACAGCCCTCATTTTAACTGCCACCCATCCAGTTTCTGCCAGATGTAGGAAGTTACAAGCGAGGCCCTGATTTCACTTGGTCTCGGGACTAGACATGCTGCTCAAGCAGAAACATTGAAGGATAAAATGACATTTGACAAATAGCTATCATCTACTAGCATGTAATTGGTTCAGCTTGAGTTGCTTTGCCCAATGTAAACAGGGTGGTTTCAGCCTGAAAACATCATCGGGTCACTTACTGCCCTGTTTAGGCTGGAAAATAATGAATTTTAGTTACATTGAACATTAAGTAATCATCTGTTCAATATGTGGTCAAGTGTTCATGGAATGAAAAGAATAAAGAAATATGAAAGAAAGACTTTCATTTATATAACGCCTTTCATGACCACTGGCCATCCCAAAATGCTTTACAGTCAATTAAGTATTATTTGGAGTGTAGTCACTGTTGTAATGTAGGAAATGCTCCAGCCAATTTGCACACAGCAAGCTCCCACAAACAGCAATGTGATAATAAACAGATAATCTGTTTTAGTGATGTTGATTGAGGAATAAATATTGGCCAGGATACCAGGGATAACTCTCCTGCTCTTCTTCAAAATAGTGCTGTGGGATCTTTTATGCCCACTTGGGAGAGCAGACAAGGCATTGGTTTAATGTCTCATTCGAAAGATGGCACCTCCGACAGTGCAGCAGTCCTTCAGTACTGCACTGGAGTGTCAGCTTAGATTTTTGTTCTCAAGTCTCTGGAGTGGGACTTAACCCACAACCTTCTGACTCCGACGCAAGGGTGTTACCAACTGACCTACTGGCTGACACTTATTTCAGCATAAATGTTTGCATTCATTGCCTAAGTGTAGATATTTAACCGTTAATTGTCACAGTGTTGCTTTTGCATCAGTGTGTGCCAAATGGATAGACATCTACCTTTCCAAGAGTACAAGAGAGTTGGGCTGGAATTATCTGGGGTCTGCGCAGGTGCAATCGGATGTGGATCGGGAGGGAAAATGGAAACAAGTTGGAGCGGGTCGGGAACCTGCCATCATCCTGCCCCTACACGCCTTTCCCTCGGGCAGGTGCAGCAGTGACCCGACTGGCAGAGACGGGCGACCAAACTCAAATCATTATAACCTTGTTGTCAGACCCTAAAGCGCCTTTTTTAGCCTACCTTTCAAATTTCCCTGGCTGACCACGGGATTCACAGTTTGGGAACTACGTCTTTCAGCCAAAGGCGGAGGTCGAGTGGTTAATGTTCCAGCTGATTAGTTGACAGCATGAAATGTACTATAAAAGCTTCCACCTCACAGCTGACCAATTTCCTCAAGCAGAAGCTGTTGCTCACTGCAGTCCCAGCACAGATTGAGCTTTCTACAAGCTGCAAGTATTTGCAGCAAAGTCGCCATCCAGTCTCACCTCAATAGTAGAACCTACCACAACATTAACAGATTGCTTCTCTTGACCTGCCATCTAATCCATCAGCATGGGTGCCATTTATACGGTCTCACCTTGGTCCTCAGAATCCGACCACAATGAGCCCCAATACCTGCAGCACCAGGCATACCAGCAGCACCAACATCAATAAGACCAACATTCTCCTCAACCACCTAATGCTGCACAGGACGGAGGACATCAGCACAGGGCTGCAGCACACTGGAGGCAGTACCCCTAACACAGGGGATACATGCAGAGGCTGAGCTTCCTCAACATGACTGATCAGCAGTGCCAAAGGAGGCCCAGGCTATCGTGCCAGGTCGTCGCAGACATTTGCACATTGCTGGAACAGGACCTGCAGCCCAGCGGATCGGATAGACATAGTTTACCAGTGGCTGTCAAAGTCACCACTGCCTTCAACTTCTTCGCCTTATGCTCCTTCCAGTGTCTATAGCAGACATTTGTGGCAACTTACAGTCGGCTGCCAACAGATGCCTCACCCAAATCACCAATGCCCTCTTAAAACCAGACAATTTTATCAATTTTGCTGCTGATGAAGTCAGTGTTATTGAGCGAGCGCTCGGCTTTGCCACTCATTGATGTCTCATGGGTGCAGGGCATCTTCAACTGCACACATGTGACTATCAGGGCCCCCCGTAACACCGTAATCTTTGTCAACTGCAAGGGTTTCCATTCTCTCAATATGCAGCTGATCAGCAACCATAGGAAGATCATCAAGCATCTGTGCCCCAAATTTCCCAACAGCTGTCATGACTCTTTCATCCTTCGGCAGTCCACCCTCCCTCAGCTCTTTGATCCTCCAAACAGACGTTCTGGCTGGCTGCTTGGACAAAAGGGCTGTCCACTGAAGACATAGAAACATAGAAAATAGGAGCAGTAGTGGGCCATTCGGCCCTTCGAATCTGCACCGCCATTCAATATAATCATGGCTGATCCTGTATCTCAACACCATATTTCTGCTTTCTCCCCTGACCCCTTGATGCCTTTTGTGTTTAGAAAACTATCTATCTCCTTCTTAAATATATTCAGTGACTTGGCCTCCATAGCCTTCTGTGGTACAGAATTCGACAGGTTCACCACTCTCTGAGTGAAGAAATTTCTCCTCATCTCAGTCCTAAATTTCCTACGCTGTATCCTGGGACTGTGAAGCATTGTTTAAGACTTCCCAGCCAGTGGAAACATCCTCCCCACATCCAATATGTCCAAACCTGTCCGAATTTTACACATTTTAATGAGATCCCCTCCCCTCTCATTCTTTTAAATACAGAATACAGGTCTAGTCGACCCAATCTCTCCTCATAAGACAATCTTGCTATCCCAGGAATCAGTCTGGTGAACCTTCGCTGCACTCCCTCGATGGCAAGTATATCTTTTCTGAGGTAAGCAGACCAAAACTGCACACAATACTCCAGGTGCGGTCTCACCAAGGCCCTGGAGAACTGTAGTAAGACATCCTTGCTCCTGTACTCAAATCCTCTTGCAATACAGGCCAACATACCATTTGCCTTCCCAACTGCTTGCTGCACCTGCATGTTTGCTTTCAATGACAGATGTACAAGGGCACCCAGGTCCCTTTGTACATCGATATTTCCCAACCTATCACCATTTAAATAATACTTTGTCTTTATGTTTTTCCTACCAAAGTGGATAACTTCACATTTATCCACATTATACTGCATCTGCCATATGTTTGCCCACTCACTCAAACTATCTAAATCACCTTGCAGCGTATTTGCATCCTCCTCACAACTCACAATCCACCTAGTTTTGTGTCATCAGCAAACTTGGAAATATTACATTTGGTTCCCTCATCCAAATCATTTATATATATTGTGAATAGCTGGGGCCCAAGTACCCCACTAGTCACTGCCCACCACCCCGAAAAAGACCCATTTATTCCTACTCTGTTTCCTGTCAGTTAATCAATTTTCAATTCATGCCAGTATATTACCCCCAATCCTATGTGCTTTAATTTTGCACACGAACCTCTTATGTGGGACTTTATCAAAGGCCTTCTGAAAATCCAAATACACTACATCCACTGGTTCTCCCTTATCTATTCTATCAGTTACATTCTCAAAAATCTCCAGTTGGATTATCAAACGTGATTTTCCTTTCATAAATCAGTCATTGAAGATTGGCATGCAGGTACAGCAGGCGGTTAAGAAATCAAATGGCATGTTGGCCTTCATAGCGAGGGGATTTGAGTACAGGGGCAGGGAGGTGTTGTTACAGTTGTACAGGGCCTTGGTGAGGTCACCCCTGGAGTATTGTGTACAGTTTTGGTCTCCTAACTTGAGGAAGGACATTCTTGCTATTGAGGGAGTGCAGTGAAGGTTCACCAGACTGATTCCCGGGATGGCGGGACTGACCTATCAAGAAAGACTGGATCAACTGGGCTTGTATTCACTGGAGTTCAGAAGAATGAGAGGGGACCTCATAGAAATGTTTAAAATTCTGATGGGTTCAGACAGGTTAGATGCAGAAAGAATGTTCCCAATGTTGAGGAAGTCCAGAACCAGGGGTCACAGTCTAAGGATAAGGGGTAAGCCATTTAGGACCGAGATGAGGAGAAACGTCTTCACCCAGAGAGTGGTGAACCTGTGGAATTCTCTACCACAGAAAGTTGTTGAGGCCAATTCACTAAATATATTCAAAAACGAGTTAGATGAAGTCCTTACTACTAGGGGATCAAGGGGTATGGCGAGAAAGCAGGAATGGGGTACTGAAGTTGCATGTTCAGCCATGAACTCATTGAATGGTGGTGCAGGCTAGAAGGGCCGAATGGCCTACTCCTGCACCTATTTTCTATGTTTCTATGTTTCTAAATCCATGTTGACTTTGTCTAATCCCGTTGATATTATCCAATTGTGCCGTTATCACATCCTTTGTAATAGTCTCTAGCATTTTCCTTACTGCTGATGTTTGGCTAATCAGTCTGTAGTTCCCTGTTTTCTCTCTCCCTCCTTTTTTAAATAGTGAGGTTACATTTGCCATTCTCCAATCTGCCGGAACAGTTCCATAATTTTAGAATTTTGGAAGATGACAACCAATGCATCCACTATTTCCATGGCTACCTCTTTTATACTCTGGGATGCAGATTATCAGGCCATGGGGATTTATTGACTTTCAGACCCATTAGTTTCTTCAGCACTATTTTCTTATTAATAATAATTTCCTTTAATTCCTCTTGTTCACTAGACCCTTGGTTCCCTAGCATTTGTGGCCTCTTTCGTGAAGACAGAACCAAAGTATTTATTTAATTGTTCTGACATTTCCTTTGTTCCCCATTATAAATTCTCCCATTTCTGTCAGTAAAGGACCTACATTTGTCTTCACTAATCTTTTTCTTTTTACGTACTTGTGGAAACATTAGCAGTCGTTTTTTATGTTCCTTGCAAGTTTACTCTCATACTCTATTTTCCCCCTCTTAACTGATCTATTGGTCCTTTTAATTGCTGAATTCTAAACTGCTCCCAATCTTCAGGCTTGCTACTTTTTCTGGTAACTTTGTATAACTACTCTTTGAATCTAATACTATCTGTAAAGTCCTTACCATACAGCATGAAACCACACAAGGCACATTCTGGGGACAAGGTCACTCTGTGGCCTTAACTCTTTATTCACAGGACTCCAAAGACAATGACCTTGCGTGGGACCTCCATTTTTATACCTGTGTGATCAGGTAAGGAGTGTCTCCCATAAGTTTACCCCTTGTGGTCAAGGTGTGCATCGAGGTTGAGTGTATACAGTAATACAGTGGTGTTACATTGTGGTTACATACATGACATCACCACCCCCCCAACCCACCCAAAGTCTTATTGGGATCATAGGTTTAGTCTTCAGGTGGTCTACCCTCCCTCGTGGAGCGCCATAGTTGGGGCTCTGGTTGTTGGACACTGACGTGAGTGTCTGTCACCTGTGGTGATTCCGGCCTGTCCGGGCTGACCGCAGGGACTGTGCATTCTTCTGATTGCTCTTGTTGCTCGTTCACTGGCGGTGTTGTGAGCTCCATCTCATGGTCTTCTTCAGGTTCCTCCGTGTCGATGCTGAACCTTTTTTTTACTTGGTCCGGATGCTTACGGCATATCTGACCATTGTTGAGTTTTACCACAATGACTCTATTTCCCTCTTTGTCAATTACAGTGCCCTCAAGCCATTTGGGCTCCATCGTGTGATTGAGGATGAATACAGGATCATTTATTTCTATACATCTCTTTCGAATTACGATCATGGTACTCATTTTGTGATTTGCGCTTGCCCTCAACTATGTCGGTCAGGACTGGGTGAATGAGGGATAACCGAGTTTTGAGTGTCCGTTTCATTAGTAGCTCTACGGACGGGACTCCTGTGAGTGAGTGCGGTCGGGATCTATAGGACAGCAGGACATAAACTCTCGGAACTCGTAGCTTGTGAAACATGGGCCATTATCACTAACCAGGATGTCCGGCAAGCCATGGGTTGCAAAGACCGCACATAGGCTTTCCACGGTGGTGGATGACGTGCATGAATTCAGAATGATGCAGTCGATCCATTTCGAGCATGCATCGACCACAATAAGGAACATCTTCCACATGAACGGACCCGCGTAGTCAACATGAATACATGACCATGGCCTGATGGGCCAGGGCCACGGGCTGAGCGGGGCCTCCCTGGGGGCATTACCCAGCTGGGCACACGTCGTGCACCTGCGAACACAGTGTTCCAGGTCTGAATCAATTCCAGGCCACCAAACGTGTGACCGGGCAATGGACTTCATCAGCACAATGCCTGTGTGCTCGCTGTGGAGTTCTCTGATAAATGCCTCCCTGCCCTTCTGGGGCATAAATACCCGGCTGCCCCATAGTAGGCAGTCGGCTTGGATGGAGAGCTCGTCCATCCGTCTGTGGAACGGTCTGACCTCAGGGCATGCTCCGTGTGCGGGTGCCCAATCTGAAGTCAGGACACATTTCTTAATCAAGGATAGGAGGCCATCTCTGTCCAGATTTTGATCTGGCGGGCTGTGGTGGGGGAGCCTGCACTGTCAAAGGCATCGACAGCCATGAACATCTCAGCGCTTTGCTCCACTGCCCCCTCAGTGGTGGCCAGTGGAAGCCTGCTGAGCGCGTCAGCGCAATTTTCAGTGCTGGGCCGGTGCCGGATGGAGTAGTCATAAGCAGCCAGCATGAGAGCCCATCGCTGTATGCGAGCTGATGCGTTGGCATTGATAGCCTTGCTGTCTGACAACAGGGATGTTAATGGCTTGTGGTCCGTCTCTAATTCAAACTTCCTACAAAAGAGGTACTGATACATTTTTTTTACACCATAGACACATGCAAGCACTTCCTTCTCGAACATCCCATACCCCGTTCTGCTTGAGAGAGTGACCTGGAGGCATAAGCCACAGGTTGTAGTTGACCCTCAGCATTGCCCTGCTGCAACACTCACCCAACCCCATAGGACGATGCATCACATGTCAGAACCAATTTTTTACAGGGGTCATACAGGGTCAACAACTTATTTGAATAAAGTAGGTTTTGCACCCGATCAAAAGCCCGTTCCTGACAGTCCCCCAAAACCAATCGCAACCCTTACGAAGTAGCACATGTAGCAGCTCCAACAACGTGCTCAAGTTCGGTAGAAAGTTCACAAAATAGTTCAACAGTCCCAGGAATGAACGCAACTCCGATGTATTGCAGGGCCTGGGTGCTCGTCGAATCACCTGTGTTTTGGATTCGGTGGGCCGAATCCCATCTGCAGCAACCCTCCTGCCCAGGAACTCAACCTCAACCTAAGAACACACATTTAGACTTATTGAGTTGCAGGCCTACCCGGTCCAGTCGGCGTAGCACCTCTTCCAGGTTGTGGAGGTGTTCCTCGGTGTCTCGACCAGTGATGAGGCTGTCGTCCTAGAATACGATCGTTCCATGAATGGATTTAAGCAGGCTGTCCATGTTTCGTTGAAAAATTGCGGCCGCTGATCGAATGCCAAACGGGCACCTGTTATAAACGAACAGTCCCTTGTGTGTGGTGATGGTGGTCAGTAGTTTAGATTCGTCGGCCAGTTCCTGGGTCATATAGGCTGAAGTGAGGTCCAATTTGGTGAACAGCTTGCCGCCTGCCAACGTGGCGAAGAGGTCCTCCGCTCCCGGGAGCGGGTATTGATCTTGTAGGGACACCCGATTGATGATGGCCTTGTAGTCGCCACAGATCCTGACAGAGCCATCCGCTTTTAGGACGAGAACGATGGGGCTCGCCCAGTCGCTGAATTCAACAGGCAAGAAGATGCTCTCTCTCAACAGCCGGTCCAATTTGCTCTCGATCTTTTCCCGTATCGCATTCAGCACCGCTCTGGCTTTGTGGTGCACTGGCCTGGCGTCCAGGGTGATGTGTATCACGACTTTAATACCTTTGAAAGTCCCGACGTCAGGTTGGAATAATGAAGCGAATTGTTGTAGGACTGGTTAGCACGAACTTGCTCCACAGATGACATTGCGTGAACATCCCCCCAATTCCCAGTTCATCTCGGCTAACCAGCTCCTCCCCAACAGTGAGGGAAAATTGCCCGGGACAATCCAGAGCTGCAGTCGATTCACTAACCCATTGTGTGTGACAGCCAACATTGCACTGCCTAGCACTGGAATGATTTCTTTAGTGTAAGTCCATAATTGTGTCTCAATAAGTGCTAATTTGGGTCTACTGGCTTTGAGTGGCCAGAGCTTCTCAAATTGCTGAACGCCCATGAGTGACTGGCTGGCCCCAGTGTCCAGCTCCATGTATACAGGGATACCGTTTAATAAAACCGTCATCATCATTGGTGGCGTTCTGGTGTATGAACTGTGAATATTCGCCACATGGACCTGCTGAACCTCGGTGTCCATCGATTTGCTCCAAAAGTCATCCTGCCTCAAAGAACCCTCTTCTGGTCCATCCACCTCATATATTAGTCTGGTTGCAGACTTCCTGCACATTCGAGCTAAGTGGCCACTGAGATTGCAGATCCTGCAGACAAACTGTTGAAATCTGCAAGATCTCGCTGAACGCTTTCCCCCACACCTCCAGCATGAGTTAAAGTTTCCATTGTTGGGAACAAAGGAACTATGGCCAGGCATTCCGCGCTGACTGTCCCTTTGACTGCTCTTAAGTACCCTATTAGTGGGTGTCAATGGCCCCATCCCAGGCCGCATTGTCCACTGTGATGGCGTGAATGTCCGCTCAGCCTGCCATTGTTTCTGTTGAAGTCCTACTCTGGGGTCTTTTGCTGCCTGGGGAGTGTCGGACTGCCCCTGCCTGCCTGCAAGGCTCTGAGTTGCATTGATGATGTTGACTCCCTGATCCATCGCCGCGTTAGAGGCAGAATTGCGCACGCATATTATTTTCGTCTCTTCCTCCCCCGCCATGAAAGTTTGAGCCATCAACGCCGCCGCTTCCAAGGTCAAATCCTTGGTCTCAATTAATTTGAGGAAAATTCCCATAAAAGCAATGCCCTTAATAAAGAAGTCCCTTTGCATCTTCCCCTGCAGGCGTCTGTGAACTTACAGAGGCTGGCCAAACGCCAGAGGTCCTCTACGAAGTCTGGTTCATGACGCCGGTGGGTGTCGAATCTGTGTCAGGCCATATGTATGCTACTCGCCGGTTTGAGGTGCTCCCCGATCAATTTGCTAAGTTCTTCAAAGGTTTTGTCTGCCGGCTTTTCGGGTGCTAGTAAATCCTTCATGAGCGCGTAAGTCTTTGGTCGGCAGCTGGTCAAAAGACTTGACTTCGCTTGTTGGTCGCTGCATCCCACAGCCATTCTTTCGTAACGAAACTTTGCTGAAGCCTCTCGACAAAATCATCCCAGTCTTCCCCAACACAGTGCCATTCCTCTGTGCTACTGGTGGCCATTCTTGTGGGTCGTGAATTCCCGTTTCTTGTCGCCAATGTAAAATCCTTACTCTACAGCATGAAACCACACGAGGCACATTCTGAGGACAAGGCCACTCCGTAACCTTAACTCTTTATTCACAGGACTCCAAAGATGGTGACCCTGCGTGGGACCTCCCTTTTTATACCCGTGTGATCAGGTAAGGAGTGTCTCCCACAAGTGTGGTCAAGATGTGTATCTAGGTTGAGTGTATACAGTAATACAGTGGTGTTACATTGTGGTTACATACATGACATTATCCTTAATTTCTTTTGTTAGCCATGGTTGGGCCACTTTCGCTTTTGTGTTTTTGCGCCAGAAAGGAATGTTTCACTGTTGCAATTCATGCATTTGTTCCTTAAACGTTAGCCATTGCCTATCCACCATCGTGCCTTTAATTAATCTTCCCAACCTATCATAGCCAATTCATTCCTCATACCTTCGTAGTTTCCTTTGTTTAGATTTAGGACCCTAGATTCGGATTGGACTACTTCACTTTCCATCTTAATGACGAATTCAATCATGATATGGTCATTCTTCCCTAAAGGACTGCGCACAACAAGTCTGTTAATTAACCCCTTCTCATTACACAATACCCAATCTAGTATAGCCTGTTCCCTAGTAGGCTCCTCAACATACTGGTCTAAAAAAACATCTCGGACACACTCCAGGAATTCACATTCCACAGTATTATTACTAATTTTGTTTGCCCAGTCTATATGTAGATTAAAGTCACCTACGATTACTGTAGTACCCTTGATACATGCATCTCTAATTTCCTGTTTGATGCCGTCCCCTACATTACCACTACTGTTTGGAGGCCCACCAACTCCCACCAACGTTTTCTGCCCCTTGGTGCTCCTTCGCTCCACCCAGACTGATTCAACATCTTGATTTTCTGAGCCAATATCCTTTTTCACTGTTGTACTGATTTCATCCATTACTAACAATGCCACACCACCCCCTTTTCCTTTTTGCATGCCCTTCATAAATATCAAATATCAGTGGATATTCGGTTCCCAACCCTAGTACCCTGCAACCATGTCTCTGTAATTACAATTATATCGTATCCGTTTAAATCTTTTTGCGCTGTTAATTCATCTACTTTATTATGGATGCTTCGTGCATTCAGATAGAGTGCTTTTAGATTTGTCTTTTTAATATTATTAGACATCTTAACATTATTTTGTACTATAGCCCAATTTGTCTTATCACTATTTTTTCTTACCTGGACCCTATTTGTTAGTGTAATCTTTTGTTTGTATGCTCGTACATAATCTGGTTATTCTTACCACAATCACTTTCCTGCATTGCTTCCTTTTCTTTTCCCTTTAGCATTCTAGATTTATCTCCACTGGGTCCCTCTTCCCCCTTATTGAGTTTAAAGCCCTGTCTACCTCCCTAGTTATTCAATTCGCTGGAACTCTGGTCACAGCATAGTTCAGGTGTAGTCCGTCCCCACAGAAAAGCTCTCTCTTTCCCGAGTATTGGTTCCAGTGCCCTACGAATTGAAACCCACTTCTCCCAAACCAACCTCTGAGCCACGCATTCATCTCCCTGATTCTATTGACCCTATGCCAATTTGCTTGTGGCTCAGGTAATAATGCAGAGATTATTACCTTTGTGATTCTGCTTTCGAATTTAGTCCCGAGCTGCTCAAACTCTCTCAGCAGAACCTCTTTCGTAGTCCTACCGATGTCATTGGTACCTACATGTACCACAACAACTGGATCCTTCCCCTCTCACTCCAAAGTCTTCTCCAGTCCAGAGGAGATGTCCTTTACCCTGGCACTGGTTAGGCAACACAGCCTTTGGGACCCACGCTCTTGGCTGCAGAGAACCATATCTATCCCCCTAACTATACTGTCCCCGACAACAACCTCCTTCCTCTTTACTCCCTTCTTTACGTGGCTCATGGCATCCTTGAGGAGGCCAAGTACTGAGGCCCAGGAGAGATATAATGAAAGCTACATTTCCACCAGATGTGTCACAGAACAGAAAATAGGCAAGCTCAAAATGCGCTTCAGATGCCTTGACAGATCTGGAGGAGCCGTTCACTATGCAGCAGTCAGCAGAGCAACGAGGATTAGCGCTGCATGAGGAGCAAGGCACTGAGCACACAGCCTCTTCAGAGGAGGAGGAGCCGGAGGAAGAGGAGGAGCATCAGCTGCAAGACGAGGAGGAGCAGGAGGAGAAAACGTTGGTCACATCTCACCAGCGCTCAAGCACATTGCTCCCCGGGAGGCCAGGAGGTGGCCTCATCATGGCCAGATTTATTGAACTTTATGCAGTACAACCATATGGCTACCCCATGTGTCACCAGGTTGTGGACCACTCCACAGCAACGCCATAAAGAATCCCTTCAGTGACAAGGTCATTCATTTCACACTCACCAGAGGAGAGGAGAGAAGGGAGAGATAGCCGATCTTACGGCTTGTAGCCTGGGGAGGGGGAGGGAGAGAGAGAGACGATTTACGGTTGTAGCCCAGGAATTGGGGAGGGGCAGGGAGCGAGAGAGCCGATCTTACGGCTTGTAGGCTGGGGAGTGGGAGGGAGGGAAAAGTCACAAGACTCGAGGGGAGGGGGGTGGGGGCGACAGAGGAGACCCTGAGGGCTCAGTGACAACTATTCCACATGGACATTGTGCTAATGGGACATAGTTCAGTTTTAATGTAAAATATATTTTATTCAAAAGTTTGCAATAAATTAACTTTAATAAAAATTATTCTTATATCAAACTTCACTTTAAGATCACACTTTAAGATCACTTAAAAACTTTAAGATCACTTATAAACTTGTAAATTTACATAACTTACAAAACACTTTTAATTTGAGAACAGTTACAACAGTAACAATAATAATAACAACAACAACAACAACAACAGCAGCAAAGAAAGGCTGCACCCATCTCTCAATACCCTGATTCTAAGACCTCCTGCTGTGCTTGGTCTTGAACTCTCCACCACCCCTGCCCACAGGTGGTGGTACAGTGTTTCTGGGCTTGGTACCAAGCTTATTCCTTCTAACATCTGGGGTACTGCGTACCTCTTGAGGGTGGGGGGCATCAGCGTCAGGCGGCAAGTTGGAGGACCGGATTTGGGCTCTTCAGAGGCTGGTATGAGGATTGCAGTGGGAGTGGCAGTTGATTCTGTCAATGGCCGTGGGATCTGGATGTGTTCCCTTATTGCATGCAGCAGCTAACTCCAACATGCCGTCCCTCATGCACCCTGATGGTGTCTCAGCGGCCTACAACATTCCCTCCCTCATGTTGATCAAAACTGTCTGAACTACCTGCAACTTTCCCTCCCTAATGGCCAGTGACATGGTTTGCATTACCTCTTATTTTCCCTCCCTAATGGCCAGTGATGTGGTTTGCACTACGTCTGACATTCCCTCCCTCATGGCCACTAGCCCCTCACTCATGGTCCCGGATATCATTCCCATTTCTCGTGTCACTGCTGTTACTTCTCCCGACAGTCCCGCTACATCATCACTCACCCCACTGATGGTGTCCAGGAGTGATCGGGTTAGGTCAATGTTCTCCGCACTCAATGACCTCATCTGAATCACATCTGTTACATCCTGCATCTCAGGAGAGCGTGGTCGAGCTCTCCTTCCCCTCCTCCCATGGGTGTGGCTCACACCACACCACTGGAACCCGCAGCCTGGGACGGTGGGTCCCTGAGAGTGCCTCGCTGCACCACACCACTGGGACCCGCAAACCCGGAAGGTGGGAAACCATGGAATGTCCCAACAAAACTCAAACCACTAGTCACGGAAGGAGCTGACACCTCCATGATCGGCACCTCCTCCATATTCAGTACAACAGTGGGAGCTTCATCCAGCTCCATCCCCTCCCCCTCCCTCCCATGCTCTTGGTCTGGAGGATTGGATTGGAAGATGTTCTCCTCTTCAGGCTCATCCTCGTCTGAAACTTCTTCTGCAGGGTTGGCCTCAAGTTCTACAAAACACAACAGAACAGTCAAATGGTTAGTAGCAGAGAAGGGGGCAGGATGGAAGGCATGAATACGCTCACACATCGCAGGCCAGGCAGTAGGCGGATTTGAAGAACCACGATGAATTTGCAGGACTTACCCTCTCCCTCGAGTGTGGTCCCAGCTTGTGCAGTACTGATTGTTTTTCTCCAGGCAGGACCCATCAAAGCAGCGACCCTCTCTTCCAAGGGTGTCAGTTGGTGCAGATTTGCCGGGTCTCCTCCTGTTCGAGTTGTTTCCTTTTTATTATGTGCCACTTTCCTCTGCAAAGATGAAGATGTAACTTTTTAGAGGGGGTGTCTTCCTGCTGCGTGGGACATATGCAGCTGGTCACATTTACAATTACTTTGAATAAATGATAATATTACTTACACTAACTACTTGACCAAGGTCCTGCCATTTCTTTTTACACTGGCCTCCAGATCTTGTGCTGTTCACCACTGTGCAGTAATCTTCTGCAACTTGGGTCCAGCATTTCTTCATTTCTTTTGGTGGAACTTTTATGTGACCTCGGCTGATGTCCAGCTCATGCCATCTGGCCTCAATTACAGTAACCAGTGTCTCCACTTCATCCTGTAAGAAATTCTTGGTCTTGCTCCGTATTGCATCTTGTATTGCTCCAACTGTGATTTTTCCAATGCTCTCACAGAACTCTTTCTCTCACACACACAACTGGCTCTTTAAAAATGTCTGATTGCCAAATCTGAGCTGTACTGAGCATGAGCTTCCATTAGAATGATGACAAAGACGTAACTTTTTTTCCCGCGCATGCGCAGAAGGTACAGCATTATTTTTTGGCGCAGACAGCAGGCTCCAACCCCCGAGGCGACTGGGCACACTGCGTGGCGCCAAATTCAAATTATAGATAAGGGAAACTTTGGCAAAATATTTCTGCCGCATTTCTGGCCTAGAAAATCTGGTGTAACTGGCAATACACCAGAAAACGGGCTTGGGGAAAATTGAGCTCATAGTCTCATCACTCAATGCAACTCACTAAGCCACTTCCAAAGGTGCACACAAATTTATCCAAGACTGGAAAGTGGTGAAAATAAAGATGTTTTGGGTTGCCATTACATTAATGTCTACTTGACATTAACATTGAATAAAACACCCAAGTGGCTGCCTTTGTGAATTTACTTGTGTGTCATCTTTCCCTTATGCATGCTTCTACCAGTGCTCTCCCTGTGGTAGAGGTAGAGGCAGCCTGCTCACTTCCCTGCTGTGACTGGTTAGACATGCTCGGCAGACGTCCTCTGGGTTTTGGAGGCTGCGAGGACCCCGCCAAAGTCTGCTCCTCCTGCGACTGTGCAGGGACAGACTCAGCCATTGCTGTCCAAGGAGGCATCTGGTGCTCTGACTGAGGGGCTGTCAATGGGAGAGAAGCATAAACACACATTACTGCACATCAGTGGGGCCATGAGGACCCACATCAAGACTGACATCCCTCCTAGACAGAAGGTCGATGAGCATCTGCCATCTATGCTCCATAGATAGCCATCTATTCTCCAGAGATCCATATGCTCCTGTGAGTGGCACATTAGCTGTTCCATGTAGGTGGCCATCCTATCTATGAAAGTTACCTGCGATATGGTGGTACTCATGTTGAAGATGGACTCCTCCATTCTCTGAACATTTACAGACATCGCAGTCGCAAAAGCTGTCAGTGCACCCTACCCTTTTTCTTGCACCTCCAGGATTGCCCTCTTTCTGGATGGCCCCCACGGCTCAGCGTCTGCATGCAGCTGAGCAGCGGGAGGAGCATCCTGTGCCCTCCGGTGAGGAGTCCCGCTGCTGTCCCTGTCTTCACCATCTGCTCTTGCTCAGTTGTGATTTGTGACACACCAGGTGACAACGCGACTCTCGCTTGCGACCCAGCGTGATGTACGTCTCTGTGCTTTTGCTGGGTCTGCTTATGTCTGGTGACGCAGTGCCCACAGAGGCTGAAGACTCCTCTGATGGGTCATCTTCCTCTTACTCTCGGACAGATGGGGATGGGGGCAGGGGACCTCTTGATGGAATTGTGGCAGAGTAAATAGATGACTTAGATATGCCATATGAAGAATGGGTACAGATACCATTATGCACATGGTGACCATTCAGTGGCTGATGACATCAGTCCCCATATCAGTGACTAATGTATGCCATGTAGCTGTATGATATGTAATTCTGTCACCAAGTTGCTGACATGTTCACCACACATCTCCTCCAACTTCCAACTGCTCGGCCACTCCAGATACTTCTAAGGCAACCTTTTCTGCTGATGTAAGGTGGCAAATGATGGAAGGCCACCTCCGATTCTCTCCCTCTTATTATGGGCTCTCTTTTCCTGCAAGGGAAAGAAGCGAAGGTTGACTGAGTGCGATGGAATGAGTGTAAGCAATGGATAGGTTACATCCTTAGAGGGAGACTACAATGGAGTGGGGTGCCAGTGCCAAGTGGCTTTCTTTTGTACTGTTACTTGGTATGATTGTCATAGGATGAGGGTGAGTGTGAGGGGTGGCTAGTCAGATGGGGATGTGATAATGTAGATAGAGAGAGAGGGATGTGTGGATATGCAAGCTATGTTGGTGTGATTAAGGATGTGCAGAAGTAAGTTTGGGAAGGTAGAATGATGGGGATGTGATGAGAGGCACAGCAGGATGAAGTTGAGTATGGCTTCGTGCCTTTCCTGATCTAATGAGATCAGTGAAATGTTTCCGGCACTATACCCAGGTCCTCCTGACCAGATTCCTGTTATTGACCTCCACTGCAATTTTGTGCCAGGCTCTTTTTGTCTCCTGGGGAGGTCTCTTCTTCCCATTCGAAGGGAAGAGGACCTCCTTGCATGCTCTGACTCCCTCCACAAGCATATGGAGAGAGTGATCGGAGAACCTGCGTGTAGCCCTCTGTCTCTGAGCAATCTTCTGTGGAACTGTTTGCCTTCTCTGTCTCCCACCTTCAGCTGCTCAGCCACTCCCGATCCTTTTAATGCAACCTTCTCTGCTGTTGTGAGGGTGGCAAATGATGGAGGCCCCCCTCCAGTTCTCTCCTTATTGGGGGCTCTCTTTTCCTGCAAGGAGGGAAAGAAGAGACGGTTGAGTGAGTGATGGGATGAGTGTAAGGAATAGATGAGTTAAATCTTTAGAGGGAGATTATGATGGGGTGTGGTGGCAATGCAATGTGGCCTCCTTGTGTGTTGTTAGTTTGTATGATTGCATTCGGATGAGGGTGAATATGAGGGATGTCTAGTAAGATGGGGATGTGATAATATAGATAGAGAGAGGGATGGGTGGACGTGCAAGGTATGTTGGTATGAGTAACGATGTGCAGGAATAGGGTTTGAAAGGCAGAGTGATGGGGATGTGATGAAAGGCACAGCAGGATGAGGTTGAGTGTGGTTTTGTACGCACCTTTCCTGATCTAATGAGATCATTGAAGCATTTGCGGCACTGCACCCAGGTCTTCCTGAACACGTCACTGCTGTTCACCTACTCTGCAATTTAGGGCCAGGCTCTTTTTGTTCCCTGGGGCGGTCTTTTTCACCCATTCAGAGGGAAGAGGACCTCCCTGCGTGGTCAGACTCTCTCCACAAGCATATCGAGGGAGTCATCGCAGAGCCTGGGTGCAGTCCTCTGCCTCTGTGCAATCATGTCTCCAAGTGGTTGGACCAATCAAAACCTCCAGTGCAGTGACTGCACACACCTAGATGAACTTTCAAGTGTAATGTGGTCTTGGCTCATTTAAATATCCCAGCTGAAAACATGTCATAAGAACATAAGAACATAAGAAATAGAAGCACGAGTAGGCCGTTCAGCCCCTCGAGCCTGCTCCGCCATTCTATATCATGGCTGATCTTCTACCTCAACTCCACTTGCCTGCACTATTCCTATATCCCTTGATTCCCTTATTATCCAAAAATCTATCCTGAATATATTCAATGACTGAGCCTCCACAGCCCTCTGGGGTAGAGAATTCCAAAGATTAATCGCCCTCTGAGTGAAGATGTTACTCATTATCTCAGTCCTAAATGGCTGACCCTTTATTCTGAGACAGTGACTCCAGGTTTTAGACTCTGCAGCCAGAGGAAACATCCTCCCTGCATCTACCCTGCCAAGCCCTCTAAGAATTTTGTGTGTTTCAATGAGATTATGTCTCATTCTTCTGAACTCTAGAGAACATAGGCCCAGTCTACTCAATCTCTCCTCATAGGACAATCCCCCCATCCCAGGAATCAGTCTGGTGAACTTTTGTTGCACTCCCCCTATGGCAAATATATCCTTCCTTAGATAAGGAGACCAAGGGACCGAAATTGCCCTCTGCCCCAAACGAGGCGCACTTACCGTTTGTATTATTGAATTACCGCCTCAATCGTTGAGGCGGTGATTGGAGTGATCTTGCCCTAGTTTTCCTTCTGCAAGTGTCGGGGCAGTGTTTCAGGTGGTGGCGGGGTGAAAGTTGATTGGGAGCAGGGCGGAGGGCGGGTGGTGTCATGAGTGGCAGGCTGAGCTTTTCAGCACTGAGGCGTCACAGCGTCCTTCCCTTTCAGTTAAAGGCGAGGGCCGCTGCGAGCTCTACAGCCACTGTAGTGGTGCCCACTGGGCCACCAGGGAGGGTTTCAGCCAGGCCAGTGGTCCAGCAATCAAGAGGGGGTGCTGGGCTGTCTGTTGGTGATCTGGCTGAACCCGTGGCTGCCATTAAAATAAAATGCCGGCTGCGACAGTACGCTCTCCCCTTTAAGGGCAGACGTGCCATCCAGCCATTGGCAGCTTCCCACCGGGCAAAGCTGTTGGTGGCAACGACCGGCAGCCCCTCCTTTCCCGCGGGGCAATTTCCCTCCTGGGCCGGAAAGGGGTCGGCGCGTGCCCGACGGGATGGGAACACGGGTGGAATGGTAACTTTCTTCACCGCAAAAAGGGATGAGGGCAATGTCCCGAATGTCAGACACTCCGCGCCCAACTGAATGGTATCTCCCTTCCACCCCGCTACCACCTCAACAGCTCTTAAAAAAGGGGGCCATTTCGGCCCCCAAAACTGTACACAATACTCCAGGTGCAGTCTCACCAGGGCCCTATATAATTGCAGTAAGAAATCTTTACTCTTATACTCAAATCCTCTTCTAATAAAGGCCAGCATATCATTTACTTTCTTAATTGCTTGCTGTACTTGCATGTTAACTTTTAGTGATTCGTCTACAAGGACACCCAGGTCATAAGAACATAAGAATTAGGAACAGGAGTAGGACATTCGGCCCTTCGAGCCTGCTCCACCATTCATGGCTGATCTTCTATCTCAACTCCACTTTCCTGCACTATCCCCATATCCCTTGATTCCCTTAACACCAACACAGGTCCCTCTGAACACCAACTTTTCCCAATCTCTAACCAGCAAAACTGGTCCAAAGCTGAATAAACAACCCAGAAACACATTGGGGGAAAGATCCCAGGGATAGTCGGGTTAGGAACCAGCTTCATAAATCAATGTATGTCTCATGCATTGAATGTCCGGCCATTGTAGGCCGAGTAACTGTATAAAAATCCTATGTGTTCTTTGTTTGTGGAGAGCGAGTGAGTTCAGCACTGGCTGACTCGCAGGCTCGGTTCTCACTTGCAAGTAAAATAAATATACTTGTGTTTGATTCCTAACAGACTGTGTCGAGGTTAATTATTTTAATCTCCATTTCATCGTGATAGAAGCTGTATCCATCCAAGTCTTTCTTTTCTTTCTTTATATCTGCCTGAACAGGTGGATTTGGACTCAGTTTCACGACTGATCAGAAAAAAATGAGGACTTCATTTTTTTGGCTCGGGTCTTAAGGAGCAGGCTCTACATGCTGTTATTGTGTTGTCTTTTGTTACAGCCCACAGTGTAAGTAGTTCTTCTCCTGGTTTCCCCAAATTAAAACAATGATTACTCTTCAAAGGTCTCTCATTGATTGTGAACTGCTTTGGGATGTGCTGAGGTCATAATTGGAAGTTCTTTTGTTCTAAAAGCTCTTTCAAGTGCAAGTATTCCAGTGTGAATCATATCAAATGGCAGCTTGGAAGTGAATTGGTTGAGCCTCGATCAATTGTACAGCTATACTTTTGCGTCGCAGGGTACCAGTGATATTAATATGAGATGAGGATTATCATTTCCTTGACAGACATTGTCATGTATGTAACCACAATGTAACACCACTGTATTACTGTATACACTCAACCTAGATGCACACCTTGTCTACAAGGGGTGAACTTGTGTGAGACACTCCTTACCTGATCACACAGGTATAAAAAGGGAGATCCCATGCAGGGTCATCGTCTTTGGAGTCCTGTGAATAAAGAGTTAAGGTCACAGAGTGACCTTGTCCCCAGAATGTGCCTCCTGTGGTTTCATGCTGTAGAGTAAGGACTTTACATTGGTGACGAGAAACGGGAATTCACAGCCCACGAGAATGGCCAGCGGTAGCACAGAGGAATGGTACTGTGTTGGGGAAGACTGGGTCGATTTTGTCGAGAGGCCTCAGCAAAGCTTCGTTACGAAAGAATGGCTGGGGGATGCAGCGGCCGAAAAGCAAAGGACTCACCTTTTGACCAGCTGTGGACCAAGGACTTACTAGCACCCGATAAGCCGACGGACAAAATCTTTGAAGAACTTAGCAAATTGATCGGGGAGCAATTCAAACTGGAAAGTAGCATACATATGGCCCCTCACAGATTCTACACCCACCGACACGTGAAGGACAGAGCAGACCGGACTTCGTAGCAGACCTATAGCATTTGGCCAGCCTCTGCAAGTTCACAGACGCCTGCAGTGGGGAGATGCTGAGGAACTTCTTTATCGAGGGCATCGGTCATGCGGGAATTTTCATCAAATTAATTGAGACCAAAGATTTGATCTTGGAAGCGGCGGCGTTGATAGCTCAAACTTTCATGGCAGGGGAGGAAGAGACAAAAATAATATGCGTGCGCAATTCTGAACGTGGCAATGGATCAGGGAGTCAACATCATTTATGCGACTCAGAGCCCCGCAGGCAGGCAGGGGCAGTCCGACACTCTCCAGGCAGCAATAGACCCCAGAGTATGACTTCAACAGAAACAATGGCAGGCTGAACGGACATTCACGCCATCACAGTGGACAATGTGGCCTGGGATGGGGCCATTGACACCCACTAATAGGGTACTTAAGAGCAGTCAAAGGGACAGTCAGCACGAAATGCCTGACCATAGTTTCTTTGTTCCCAACGATGGAAACTTTAACTCATGCTGGAGGTGTGGGGGAAAACACTCAGCTAGTGTTAGATCTCTTAATTTCCAATGAAATACGAACTCCGATTGTAGTTTTAATGTAACTTTATTTCTGGCAGACAGCAACAAGCTTCTGGCTTTAAGCCAGGTCTTTGTCCTTCTGAGACCACATGTTCAAAATGGCTGTACTTATATCTGGATCAATTTACAGAAAAGAACTCGCCTTCTTTGACCTTATTGGCTCAATTAATAGTCTTTTAACCTTTTAATTGGCTCACTACCCAAAGTCCTAAAATGTCAAGTTGATTGATGACTTAATGCAACATGCTCCCACTCACGTAGCATCTCTGACTTGTTGTCTGTGAATTTTCACAGCCTGTCTAAATGCAGCCTGTTTGAATTCTCTATCAATCCCACCTTTGATTCTTTCACAAACTGAATCATAAAACATCAGGTATCACTGGTTAAACATTCTACAAAATAATTTCATACGTGTTAATAGAGTTTCCTTCAAAAATTTGTTGATGTGTTTCGCCACATGTCCGGACTAGTAGCTTCCACACAAATTTACACCAACCCGAGTTCCATCGTGGCCACAATGGAAGTCTGGTTTTAGCAGGTTAATTAACCTTATTCCAATTTAATCCAAATCAATATCTTAGTTCAACCAGTAAACAACCTTCCCTTAAGCATGACATACCCCTGTGCCACCTACAGACAGTCTGCTGGGACCTGCAAGGTGTCTCACATGTGGGACAGCAGCTACAGCCGCCTGGTCCCAACAGCATTTAATCAACATAAACAAACAATATAAAAGTAAAATAATTACAATAGAATGAAACCTTCCACCAATGACGTTCCTATTGAACCTAGCCATTCAGTGGCTCCGCTCCACAAAGTGAATGATGGGGGTTGCTTAAGTTTTTCTACTTCCTTTTGGATATGCTCCGCTAAGTGGGTAATTTCTTCGGAGCTATCTGGGATATATGTGCAACACTCAGTTCCGAGTAGGGTGCAAGTACCTCCCTTTTCAGCCAGGATGTAATCAAGGGCCAGTCTATTCTGTAGGGCTACTGTGCGGATTGCTACCATTTCTGCATTGATTTTAACTAGGGCCTCTGAGGTATCATTGGCTACCCGTTCCACAACGGATGCCATGTTAATGGATTCCCTTGCCAGTCTGGCGGTCCCATACCTGGGGATCAGAATGGCAAAGAACCTCTCTGTTTCTGTGATAGCTCTCTTCGGACGGTGTAAATGTTCCAACAGTGACTTTATATGATACAGAAAAGGCACAATGTCGGCTAAATAGCAGGATCCCATCCAATTCTGGGGCATCCAAGGGTAGGCCTTGTGGCCACACACCCAATAGGTGCCATTATAGGCAATGAATGTTAGCTGTTTCTTTGTCAGCAACACTCCGGGGCCTGTCCAGGCTTTTCCATCTTTTTTATTCAGAATCCCCGTTACGTTAAGAATTCCACATCGGCCCAGTTTGGACGGTTCCATGGCTTAATTATATTATAAATCCGGAAACAGTTACTATACCCCATATTTTGGCCTCCTTTGATGTTACTAATCAGACAGACCGATTCCCTCGGTCTTCCTATTCCCGTTGTATTAGTGATAACAAAAAATGGGGGCCGTTTGGAATTATTGTAGCACGGTTGGTATCCCCCTTCAAAGGTAGTCAGATTGTAACTACTGACTTCCATTTACGTGCCCAGTTTTCCGTATCCTGAAATGCATTGCCTGTTTTGTTTTGATTAATTATCCACTCAGCCATTTCCGAGATATTCAAGGGAACTGGCCTCAAGGGAATCCCTTCCTTTGAGTGAATAGGAATATGCGCACACACCCAACAACTAGAAATGTTACCTTGTTTGGCATAAATGTATGACATATATAAAAAGGTATTTACATGTAATTCCCTTGCTACCCTACTATTTCCCTTTGGTGCAGAGGGTCGGCTAGTAAGAAGTAGGCCTATGCCTAGAAGACCTACAATCAATAATACAGTAAATTTATACATTTTGGCAAAAAGTAATTGTCCTTATTAGATTTCAACTTCAGTAACGGGTGTTCATTTAACGTGTGAAGCGTGGATCCAGGCTCTCTTTCCTTGGACTTTAACAGCTGCCTGGGTGGTCAATAACACTTGATAAGGTCTCTCCCACTTGGCATCCAAAGGTTCTTTATGCAACTTTTTCACATACACCTAGACTCCCGGGATGATGTTGTGTCCTCCTTCGGGTGGATTACCCCAAGCTGCCGATAGCTGTCGGGAAACAGAACTAATAGCATTGGTTAAGTTCTGACAGTATGATAACAAAGTGTCACTCATTAAGTGAACATCAGCTTTCCGTAAATCGATAGTTCCTGGCAGCGACATGGGTCTTCCTGTTATAATTTCAAATGGGCTTAGACCTGTAGTTCTGTTCGGGGTTGCCCTAATGCTACATAGCACTATTGGTAGTGCCTGGGACCATAGTGTTCCTTCTTGGTGATATTTGGCAAGCCGTTGTTTCAGAGTTCGATTCATTCATTCTACTTCTCCTGATGATTGTGGATGATAAGGACAGTGTAAATCCCATGTAATGTTCAGTAACCTACAGACTTCTTGGCAGACAGCACCTATGAAGTGTGTTCCCTGATCTGAGTCAATGCTACTCGGGACTCCCCATCGGGGAATGTAATCCTTACACAAGACCTTTGCAGTGTGATTGGCTGTGTGTCCTTCTGCTATTCGACATGCTTCCGACACGGCCCGTAACTCGGCCTATTGTGCTGATGTTCCTGAGGGTAAACATCCTTTTGCCACTACCTCATATAAGGTTGTAACTGCCCATCCTGCTTTTCTGGTACCATTGTCAACAAAGGAGGAACCATCTGTAAACAGAATGAGGTCTCGGTTGTGCAGAGGCTCCTCTGCTGCTAAGGCTGCTTCTTCTGTTTCTTTTAAAATCACCACGCACTCATGCTCTTCACATTCTCCCCCCTCTTGCTCCCTTGATTCTGACATCGGGAGCATAGTTGCGGGATTAACCGGGCTGGCCCGGATGATATGGAGATTAGGAGCTTCAAAAACTGCTGTCCAGCGGGTCCATCTAGCTGCCGTCACCTGAGACTTTCTATTCATAGACAGCAAAGCATGTATGGTGTGGGGACACTTGACAATCAGCTTTTGGTCGAGGACTAGACCCGCAGTGGTCATTACCGCTCGATATGTAGCTTCCATGGCCCTTAGGCAACTTCCCCATCCGAGGGCTACCGCATCCAGTTTTGCCGAATAATAGCCAATAGGTCTTTGCCGATCCCCATGTTCTTGTGTCAGTATTGCTGTCATGTATCCTTCTTTCTCATGGACAAACAGGTTAAATGGCTTACCACTGATGGGGATTTCCAGAACCAGTGCCGAACACAAAGCCTTTTTCAAACTCAGGAAGGCCTCTTGCTGTTCCTCAGTGAGGCTGATGGCTTCTTTAGAGGCACATTTCCCCTTTAAAATATCATTCAATGGCTGAGCAAGCTGTGTGAAGGAGTCAATCCAATTTCTGTTAAAGTTACACAATCCCAAAAAAGACCTTAGTTCCTGAATAGTGGTGAGGTTTTTAGCAGCCCGAATGGCTGCATTTCTATCCTGGGTAAGTTCTCTCTTTCCTTGTGAAATCTTTTGTCCCAGGTATACAACCTCTTCTTGGGATATTTTTGCTTTGTCGATGCTGGCTTTATGTCCTTTCAGCCAAAGGTGGTCCAGCAAAGCTCGTAAATCTTGTTCATGCTGGTCTTCCGTGTTTCAAGCTAGCAGGATATCGTCGACATATTGGATGACTGTGGATGACAGGGGAGGTAATTCTCGCAAATGGCTTTGTAAAGCCATGTGGAATACCATAGAGCTGTTATGGAAACCCTGCGGTAACCGGGTCCAAGTATACTGTTGTCCTTGGACCGTGAAAGCAAACCACTGTCGAACCTCCGGTGCCAGAGGCACCAACCAAAATCCGTTGGCCATATCTATAACCGAGAAATATTTATGTTCTGGTTTGAGGGCATTAAAAATGGTGGAGGGATCTGCGACCAAAGGAGCTTTTTGATCAATACACTGGTTAGCTTTCTTATAATCGACAGTCAAATGCCAAGTCTCATTAGATTTCTGTACTGGCCACAAGGGGCTATTGGAGGAGCTATGCGTTTTAATAAGCACCCCTTTTTCTCCAATTGCTGAATTGTAAGATTCCCACAATGGCAGTTGGACTGATGGGATACTCTTTAGTGCATGGAGGCTTGGTCCCGGTAAGTGACGCAGGCTCCATCTGGAGTAGGCCACAATCGTTCTTATCTTTAGCCCATATCGGGTGTTCCTTCAATTCTTCTTTCTTCAAAGTTCTAATTGACCATGTCACCCGACCATCCTCGAAATGCAACGATGAATCTATTTGGATTAGAACGTCCATTCTCAAAAGGGGTTGATCTACTGGGCCTATCCAGACCGGCGTGGTTAGTTCATGTGGACCCAGCCCTATAAGTACCGGTGTTGTCCTTCTAATTTCCATTTTATGGCCCCCAACTCCATAGGCTGTACGTGCCCTACCATCCAATGTCAAAAAGTCTCCATATTGTAGGGATAAGCATGTTAATTCCGCCCCTGTGTCTAAAAGACAGTCCACATCCTTATCGCCCACCCTCACAGTTATATATAGCCCATCTCCCCTCTGTTGTATTGGTGCGAGGAGGGGGGCCAGGGTGGGCTCTAATCGTTTTTTGCTATCCCAAGTAACTCCTTCTGTTGTTGTATTGTCAGTCACTTAAATGCTTCTATGAGGTCGTTATCTTGTGACAAGCCTGGCTTGTTGGCTGAATTGTATCCCTGGCTGCGTCCTCTTCCCCAGCCACGACCTTTCTGTTTTGCCCTGCATGTCTTGGCCCAGTGACCTTCTTTCCCACAATAATGAAATTTTCCGGGTAATTTTCCTAATGACTGTTTATCGGAATCCTGGGATTTCCATCCCATAGCCTGTACAGCTCGGACTTTAGCTCCCATATCCCGATCTAATTGGTTACATCGATCCACCAATGCTGCAAAGGTAGTCCCTCTACCTTCCCAGTCCGGTAACACTACCTTAAGCATTTTGGACAGTTCTGGCTTTAGACCTGCCACGAAAGCTGCTTTCAGGGGTCCAAACACTTGTTCATCCATTTCCTCATCCGTATTATTCATACCCGAATGTTCTAGCCACGTGCATCTAAACCGTGTGTCATACTTCAGGACCTTCTCTGTTCCTTTCTGTTGGCAGGCTGCAATTTTTTCCCAGTCTGTCTTAGCTGGACTGAAGGCTTGCAGCCAGTGTTTAATCGCCTCCCATCCTGCGTCTAATTCTTGCTCATCCTGCCCCAAAGCTTCTTCTACCTTGTCATGCAATTTTCTTCCCTGTGTTTTTGGCACCATTATGGTCAAAATTTGGACTCCGTCCCAGGGATGAAGTTGATATGTATTTCTTAAGCGGTCCATTGGTCCCACGTTTTTATTCCCCCTTTCTTTGGATTGGGCAATTCCTTGGACCATTTATCAATTTTCTCTGGGTCTGCCAGATCATGAATTAAGTATTCTGCATATAGCCTTTTCCTCATTTTTTTGGTTCCGCCTTCATCCGCAGTCTCTTCTGATTTGACTACAACTCGTCTTTTTTTAAACAGGGCAAAGCGCACCCCTAATTCTTCATCCTCCGACCCTGTATCGTCAGAGGATTCAGAATTCGTATCTATTCCTCGGTCGTGTCTTCGGGTTTGCGCTTTTAATTTATCCAAACATGGGTACCCTGGGAATTGACCGATACATTCTCCTTTTCCTATTACTGTCTCTTGACCTAATGATTTTTTCCATTCTTTAATTTCACCTTTAAGATCTTTAACTTCCGCTTCCAGCTTTTCAAGTTCAAGTTTTTTCTGTCGCAGCTGTGCACAAACAGCTTGCAATTGGTCCGTTGTACTGGTCAGTTCTTGATCATGTTGGGAATGCATTATAATTTCATTCCGATTTCCCATAATGGCTCGGGACCATCTAGTATGCTCTTTATTTTTCATATGGGTCATTTTTCCCCAGACCTTTTTAATCTCATCCAAGGACCATTGTCCTTTGGAGGTTCTGTACTTTTGTTCGATCTTAATATAGAATTAAATCTAGCGAAACTTCAGATGGTGCCTGCCCACCCAGTTGTCGGCAATTCTTTGCTCTTATCTCCTGCTGCCATAATACTGATTTCTTTACTGGGGTCTCGAGTCGTAGGCTTTCCAGCCGATCAATAGGTCGGTGATTAATTAATTAACACAGCGCCGAAGTTTAGACATCTATGGGACCTCGAGCTGACTATCAACCGGAGGGTTCACAAACCGGAGGCTTTCGGAATCGCGTAGAAGGAGAGGCGAATTTAGACTTTTGATCGAGGACTTTTATAATGAGGAGTCCTTACCTCAGTATGTCGGTCCGATGTCCAAAATTCAGTTTCTTTCCTCAGCGATCGTGTTCGTGATGCCAAAATTGTTAGATCTCTTAATTTCCATTGAAATACGAACTCCGATTGTAGTTTTAATGTAACTTTATTTCTGGCAGACAGCAACAAGCTTCTGGCTTTAAACCAGGTCTTTGTCCTTCTGAGACCACATGGTCAAAATGGCTGTACTTATACCTGGATCAATTTACAGGAAAGAACTCTCCTTCTTTGACCTTATTGGCTCAATTAATAGTCTTTTAAACTTTTAATTGGCTCGCTACCCAAAGTCCTAAAATGTCAAGTTGATTGATGACTTAATGCAACATGCTCCCACTCACGTAGCATCCCTGACTTGTTGTCTGTGAATTTTCACAGGCTGTCTAAATGCAGTCTGTTTGAATTCTCTATCAGCTCGATCTTGCAGATTTCAACAGTTTGTCTGCAGGATCTGCAATCTCAGTGGCCACTTAGCTCAAATGTGCAGGAAGTCTGCAACCAGTGGTGGATGGACCAGAAGAGGGTTCCTTGAGGCAGGATGACTTTTGGGGCAAATCGATGAACGCTGAGGTTCAGCGGGTCCATGTGGCGAATATTCACAGTTCATACACCAAAACGCCACCAATGATGATGGGGGTTTTATTAAACGGTATCCCAGTACGCATGGAGCTGGACACTGGGGCCAGCCAGTCACTCATGGGCGTTCAGCAATTTGAGAAGCTATGGACACTTAAAGCCAGTAAACCCAAATTGCACTTATTGAGACACAATTACGGATTTATACTAAAGAAATCATTCCAGTGCTAGGCAGTGCAATGTTGGCCGTCTCACACAATGGGTTAGTGAATCAGCTGATGCTCTGGATTGTCCCGGGCAATGGTCCCGCACTGTTGGTGAGGAGATGGTTAGCCGAGATGAACTGGAAATGGGGGGATGTTCACGCAATGCCATCTGTGGAGCGAAGTACATGCTCACAAGTTCTACAACAATTCGATTCACTATTCCAACCTGGTGCGGGACTTTCAAAGGCACTAAAGTAGTGATACACATCACCCCGGACACCAGGCCAGTGCACCACAAAGCCAAAGTGGTGCCGTATGTATTCAGGAAAAGATCGAGAGCGAATTGGACCGGCTGTTGAGAGAGGGCATCATCTCGCCTGTTGAATTCAGCGACTTGGCGAGTCCCATCGTTCCAGTCCTAAAGGCGGATGGCTCTGTCAGGATCTGTGGCGACTACAAGACCACCATCAATCGGGTGTCCCTACAAGATCAATACCCGCTCCCGAGAGCGGAGGACCTCTTCGCCACGCTGGCAGGCGGCAAGCTGTTCACCAAGTTGGACCCCACTTCAGTGTATATGACCCAGGAACTGGCCGACGAAACTAAACTACTGACCACCATCACCACGCACAAGGGACTGTTCGTTTATAACTGGTGCCCGTTTGGCATTTGATCAGCGGCTGTGATTTTTCAACGAAACATGGAAAGCCTGCTTAAATCCATTCCTGGAACGATCATATTCCAGGACGACATCCTCATCATGGGTCGAGACACCGAGGAACACCTCCACAACCTGGAGGAGGTGCTACGCCAACTGGACCGGGTAGGCCTGCGACTCAAGAAGTCTAAATGTGTGTTTTTAGCTCCTGAGGTTGAGTTTCTGGGAAGGAGGGTTGCTGCAGATGGGATTCGGCCCACCGAATCCAAAACAGAGGCGATACGACGAGCACCCAGGCACTGCAACACATCGGAGTTGCGTTCATTCCTGGGACTGTTGAACTATTTCGTGAACTTTCTGCCGAACTTGAACATGTTGTTGGATCTGCTACCTGTACTCCTGCGTAAGGGTTGCGATTGGCTTTAGACGGACTGTCAGGAATGGGTTTTTGATCGGGCGCGAAATCTACTTTGTTCAAACAAGTTGTTGACCCTGTATCATCCCTGTAAAAAAATTGGTTCTGACATGTGACGCATTGTCCTATGGGGTTGGGTGCGTGTTGCAGCAGGGCAATGCTGAGGGTCAACTACAACCTGTGGCTTATGTCTGCATGTCGCTCCCTCAAGCAGAATGGGGATATGGGATGGTCGAGAAGGAAGCGCTTGCATGTGTCTATGGTGTAAAAAAAATGCATCAGTACCTCTTTGGTAGGAAGTTTGAATTAGAGACGGACCACAAGCCATTAACATCCCTATTGTCAGACAGCAAGGCTATCAATGCCAATGCATCAACTCGCATACAGCGATGGGCCCTCACGCTGGCTGCTTATGACTATTCCATCCGGCACCGGCCCGGCACTGAAAATTGCGCTGACGCGCTCAGCAGGCTTCCACTGGCCACCACTGAGGGGGCAGCGGAGCAAAGCACCGAGATAGTCATGGCTGTCGATGCCTTTGACAGTGCAGGCTCCCCCATCACAGCCCGCCAGATCAAAATCTGGACAAACAGAGATCCCCTCCTATCCCTGATTAAGAAATGTGTCCTGACTGGGGATTGGGTGCCCGCACACGGAGCATGCATTGAGGAGGTCAGACCTTTCCAAAACGGATGGATGAGCTCTCCATCCAAGCCGACTGCCTACTATGGGGCAGCCGGGTAGTTATGCCCCAGAAGGGCAGGGAGGCATTCATCAGGGAACTTCACAACGAGCACCCAGGCATTGTGCTTATGAAAGCCATTGCCCGGTCACACGTTTGGTGGCCTGGAATTGATTCAGACTTGGAACACTGTGTTCGCAGGTGCACGACATGTGCCCAGCTGTGTAACGCCCTCAGGGAGGCCCCGGTCAGCCCGTGGCCCTGGCCCACCAGGCCATAGTCACGCATTCATGTTGACTACGTGGGCCCGTTCATGGGTAAGATGTTCCTTATTGCACTAGATGCATACTCGAAATGGATCGAGTGCATCATTCTGACTTCATGCACATCATCCACCACCATGGAAAGCCTACGTGTGATCTTTGCAACCCATGGCTTGCCGGACATCCTGGTTAGTGGTAATGGCCCATGTTTCACAAGCTACGAATTCCGAGAGTTTAAGTCGGGCAATGGCATCAACCACGTCAAGACTGTACCGTTCAAGCCGGCCTCCAATGGCCAGGCGGAACGTGCGGTCCAAATCATTTAGCAAGGTTTCAAGGATGCTCAGGATTCAAGGACCCTCCCTACAATGCTGCCTATCGCGTCTCCTGCTGGCCTATAGATCCAGACCGAACTCGGTCATGGGGTTCCCGCCGCAGAGCTACTAATGAAACAGACACTCAAAACTCGGTTGTCCCTCATTCACCCAGTCCTGACCGACATAGTTGAGGGCAAGCGCAAGTCACAAAACGAGCACCATGACCGTAATTCGAGGGGGAGATGTATAGAAATAAATTATCCTGTATTCGTCCTCAATCACGTCATGAGGCCCAAATGGCTTGAGGGCACTATAATTGACAAAGAGGGGAATAGGGTCATCGTGGTAAAACTCAACAATGGTCAGAAATGCCGGAAGCATCTGGACCAAGTAAAAAAAAGGTTCAGCATCGACACGGAGGAACCTGAAGAAGACCATGAGATGGAGCTCACAACACCGCCAGTGAACGAGCAACAAGAGCAATCAGAAGCATGCACAGTCCCTGCGGTCAGCCCGGACAGGCCGGAATCAGCACAGGTGACAGACACTCACGTCAGTGTCCAACAACCAGAGCCCCAACTGCGGCGCTCCATGAGGGAGCGTAGACCACCTGAAAGATTAAACCAATGATCCCAATAAGACTTTGGGGATGAGGTGATGTCATGTATGTAATCACAATGTAACACCACTGTAGTACTGTATACACTCAACCTAGATGCACACCTTGAGCACCACGGGTGAACTTGTGGGAGACACTCCTTACCTGATCACACAGGTATAAAAAGGGAGATCCCACGCAGGGTCATCGTTTTTGGAGTCCTGTGAATAAAGAGTTAAGGTAACAGAGTGACCTTGTCCCCAGAATGTGCCTCGTGTGGTTTCATACTGTAGACTAAGCACTTTACTGACATCTTTTGGAATCAGCTTCAATTTAATGGAGGATCTTCCTTCTAAGTGGAGGAGTTGCACTTCCTTTCCGCAATTTGGAACATCTCAGGGGAATTATGCCATTATGCACTCTGCCCGATTGAAGCCAATTGTAAGGAAAATCGGGTGGGGTGTATAATGGATGACCGATCCACTCATACCCCTTTGGTTTACCCCACCCTCCTCATCCCAGATGATGTCTGAAGAAACATATACAAATGAGGCAAGGAACTCTGGATAACAAAAATCCACGAAACTCCAACCAATAACTTCCTGACTGAGAGTCAAATGCTCAATTGTGGTTTAATGGCCTGGAAATCTCAGTTTCCTTCGGTCCGTATTGAGTGTTTACGGACCCGGGAAGGCATCACAAAAGCCAGTTTTCAGCGCACAAAGTGCAAGCTGGAAATTGACAGATCCTTCGTATCTCCACAGCCAGGACATTCGCATGGGCAAAATTGCGGTATTTACCCATATCTTGGCCAGCAAATGTCCTGAAAACTCTTGCACCTGATAAAAGCAGGTACATAGCCTACTTTTACAGGCGTAAGAGTATTAAAACACACAAAAGCATTGTAAAATAAAATTTAATAAACACATTTTATTGTTAAAAACCCTGCCCACTAAGGTAACTTTATTTTAAACCATAATTAAAAAATTTTTTTAAAAATCGGAAAAACATTTTTTTTTTCTAAGACATTTATTAACTTTAATTTCAATTCGTTTTAATTATGTGAAGTGTGTTTTTTATTTTTTATTATGGTGTTTACTGTTATTTTCTTCTCATCAACAGCAATTAGAACTCGTAGAATGCGGAGTTTCATTGCTATTAATGAGAATGCTGTGGAATACTGTACCCCTGAGTGGTTGTGCAGTCACATGTGACTGCACCTTCTGCATCCGAACCTCGAGGATGGGAGCGCGCTTCACAGCGCGGGAAGAGAAGGCCTCCCCACCGGAATCCCAGGCGCCTCCGAGACCTCCAGGAAAATTCGTAAAAATTCTCTGGTCGGAGGCATTTGTTTGTAAGAAGCCTCCGACCAGAATTTCTGGACCAATATTCTTCCTTGGTTCTATTTAAACCTGGCCACTTAAAATGCTCTATAAGTAATGAAGTAATTAGATACTCCTCTTCTACTGATCAATCGGTAATATAATGTCAGATCGGGTCAGACAGCTTCCTGGCGTACCTGATGTGACACAGATACAATATTTGAGGCATTGCTATATCCACCCTTTTTATGTTCCCTGGATGGAGATTTTGGGGATAATTATGTGACCTATTTGAATCAATTGGGCTGAGTCCACAGGGATCTGTATGAAGTGACACTGTTCATCAACACACATTAGATATAAATCGTGCACTACAAAATGATAGATTTCCTGTCTTGTGTGTTGAAATGCCTTCCGAGTCAGAACAAGTAGAACAGAGCGTCCCCAATTCATCATTGTCCCACTATAACCATCCAAAAGTCTATTCCATTTAGGCACAAGATGTTGCCTGCAAAATTGAATTGTGTTTTAAATAATTGAAAACACGAAGTTAATGCTGGTAATGCAAATTTTGTAACTGAAATGTATCAAATTGGCTGTGACATGTTTATATTTAGACATTTGTTTATATAAAGCTCACCTTTCAAATTAAAAGTGATTCATTTACCAAATATAAGTAAATTAGGAAATTCTCTTATCGATTTTGTGCCAATGAAGAAATTGCGATTTTGTTACAAAATGTTTCTCCCACCAGCCTGAAATCTGTCTTATTGGGGAATGAGAATTTTTCCCATTTATAGAGTATATTTCCCTTTCTTTTGTTATCATAATGGAAATAATGGTACACATAGAGAAAGGGGAAAGATGATTTTTTTTTGATTACATTAGTGAATTTTAAAAATTTATTCATGGGGTGTGAGCGTCGCTGGCAAGGCCAACATTTATTACCCATCCCCAGTTGCCCATGAGATGGTGGTGGTGACAACTGAATGGCTTGCTCGGCCATTTCAGAGGGCAGTTACGAGTCAACCACAGTGCTGTGGGCCTAGAGTCACATGTAGCTCAGACCAGAGAAGGACGGCAGATTTCCTTCCCTAAAGGACATTAGTGAACCAGACAATCTAGTAGTTTCATGATCGCTGTTACTGATACTAGTTTTTTATTCCAGATTTATTTAATTAACTGAATTTAATTTCGCCAGTTGTCAGGGATCATCCGTTCTGGGCTCTGGATTACTAGTCCAGTAACACAACCACGATGCTACTGTGCCGACATGCACCAAACAAAAATAAAACTAACTTTCATTGACTTCAAAGGAAAAAACAATTGAGCAGGATGTGAAACAGGTTGCTAATTCATTATCTCCTGTTTTGCAATAATGCTGAAGTCAAATTTCATCTCTTTTATATATTACGTGATATAATGAGTCCATCCTTATAAAACAGTATATCGTCTGAACATAATATGAGTAGCATCTCACAGGATCTGCAGGTAATATTAATCAGTAATCAATGCAGACATCACCTTTGATTGCAGATACCTAGCAATCTTCGGGAAAGAAACAACTCCATCATTTAATGATGGGCTGTTCTGACCAGGAATCAGTATTTTACAAGTTATTACAATTGTTTTGATAGGACTGCTTAGATGACTTGAGTAATGGCCTTAGATGGACAGAGTAGTAAACATCAGTAGGTAAACATCCAAACCATGGTCTGGCCCCCAACTTAACAATGAGTAAGGTGGTTGGTGGAAGGTTTAGAGGGGATTTGAATGGGGGCTTCTTTACGCAGAGGGTTGTGGGGATCTGGAACTCACTGCCTGGAAGAGTGGTGGATGCAGAAACCCTCACCACTTTTAAGAGATGGTTGGATAGACTTAAAGTGCAGCAACCTGCAAGGTTACGGAACTAGAGCTGGTAATTGGGATTGGAGTAGATGACCATTTTTTGGACAGCGCAGATATAATGGTAAGTACTGCAGGGAATAGAATACGGCCAGGGTGATCTCCTGGACTAATTTCGATCACCTGAGTGAATTGGAGAGGAATTTTTCCAGATTTTTTCTCCCTAAATTGGCCTGGGTTTTTATTTGGTTTTTGCCACTCCCAGGATATCACATGGCTCCGGTGGGGGTGGAGTGTAGAATGTTTCAGTATAAGGGGTGTCACAGTTGTGTGAGGCAGACTGGTTGGGCTGGGTGCTCTTTGCCTTTCCGTCATTGTTCATAGGTTTATATGTAACCTTTAGGGCTGCTGACCAAGGGCCGTGCGGCTCTTTGTCGGCCGGCCTGGACATGATTGGCCGAAATGGCTTCCTTCTGCGCTATCAATTTCTATGTTTCTAGTGCCAAAATATCAATTCATTATTTCAAAGAAAGACTTGCATTTATAAAGAGTCTTTTAAGACCTCAAGATGTCTCAAAGCACTTTGAAGTGTAGTCACTGTTGGACTGCAGGAAACACGGCAGCAAATTTGAGCACCAACAGCAATAAAATTAAAGCCCAGATAATCTATTTTTAGTGATGTTAGTTGAGGGACAAATGTTGGCCAGAGTACTGAGGAGGACTCCCTTGCTCTTCTTTGAATCGTGCATGGGATCATTTACATCCACCTGAAAGGACAGGTGGTGTCTTGTTTTCACATCTCATCCAAGAGACGGCACCTCCAACAGTGCAGCACTCCTTCCTAACTGCACTGGAGTATCAGCCAGGATTATGTGCTCAAGACTCTGGTGTGGGATTTGAACCCACAACCTTCTGGCTCAGGAGCGAGAGTGTTACTACTCAGTGAAGGCTGATACCTAATCTGTTCACTATTTTCCCTATCTTCCGCTTTCTCTTTTATTTCCTTCTATTTCTGATTTATGTTCTCCAGTTTATGCATCCTGTTTTTAGTTTCATTAAAACCTACTTCCCCCGCAGCACCCCCGCCCTCCCCTCCATCTCCATAGGTCTCATGTCCTATTTCCAGTAGTTAAAATGGGAAGTTTACATAAATACAATTGATTCCAAGTGAACATCTTAATTCTCCACCACTGAAGGAGATTTGGCGCGAATTAGGATAAGCTTTGGATGAGCTTAAGTTTATGGAGGTTGGAGGAGGGGAGTGGCCAAGAAAGCATCGCAATAGTCAAGTCGGGAGGTAACAAAAGCGAGGATGAGGGTTACAGCAGCAGATGGGCTGAGGCAGGGTGGAGTCTGGCGATAGTACAGAGGTGGAAATAGAGGTGCTTTTGTGAGGAGGATATAGGGTTGGAAGCTCAATTCAGGGTCTAATAGGATACAGAGGATGAGAACAGTCTGGTTCAGTCTAAGACAATGGCCGGGAAGAAGTTGGAATCGATGTCTAGGGAATGGAATTTGTGGCAGGAATTGTGGCCTCAGTATTCCAAATGTTGAATTACACTGAATGGCATGGAAATTCGAGAGTGCTGCAAAACCTGCCAGTGTCACCGCAGGCCGCAGTTAACGGTCGCCAAAATTAATGGCGCTGGCAGCACTGATAAATTGGAGCTGCTTCTAAATTAGCTTTAGCGCAACGTTAACTGACTGTGCAAGGCTGATTCTCCTGGCAGTAGTCCCAGCAGGAGGCCCAATGTAGCGTGGCCCGAGCATCATTGCAACAAGAACAGTCTTCTCTGAAAGGGAGGCTGTCATTTTATAAAGCAGTGGGGAATTGCGTTTTAAAATGAAAAATATAAAATCATTTAAAAATAGGCTGCTTTTAGCCCTTAGTGCTCAACTGAATTCTGAAAAAAATTAACATTAAAAAGAATTCCCAAATGGCAGTCTTCAGCACTTAAAGCTGAATTCCCTTCCGCACCTAAAAAAATGGGAAAAGTGCTGCAGCACTAACACAAATGGCTCAGCAAGCTAGTAGTGAAGGACACCCAGGATCTCACCCCAGCACCCCAACTTTGTGCAGGGGGTCAACACTGCAAGAGAGGTCCTCTACTCACAGGACCAAGGAGGCCCTCCAGAAAGAAATATGTGGGACCACATCACCGAGGCTATCACGGCCAGCAGTGTTACCTCCACTACCTGACTCCAGTGCCCGAAGAAGCTTCATGACCTCAGACCACTGTTCAAGGTCAGTGAACGCATCTTCAAAACCCGTCTCCTACCAACTGCATCACTAGCCTCAAACACTGCTCAGTCCACAACCCACACTCCCAATCACTCTGTACCAAAAATGAGGCGCACCTCCCATTCCTAGTCTCACCTCATCCCTTGGAGGAGACCATGTTGGTCTTTCTTGGCAGGGGCATGGCTGAGCCCTTGGCCAGCATCAGGGCTGAAAGGATACAAAACTGGTATCCTTACCATACCTCTTGCATGCTCCTCTTACTTTCCCACCCTCCCCTCATTACAACTCCATCCTTGTGCCTTCATTATTTCACACACCCAAGAAATGCAGCCTGCCCAGCCAGTGGTTGACTAAGAAGAGGGAGAGGAGAGTAAAGAAGAAAAAAAGAACCACTGTCACTCCCAGCCACCAGCTCCTCAAGGTTGACTTGCAAGACCATTTGCATTGTCCCCAATGAAAGTCAGCAGTCTTCTATCAGCCATGTTGCAGCAACTGGAGTTGCACTGCATGACATTAGTAGGATAGGCAAAGGCACACACAAGACAGTCACTAAGGGAATGCATAAGGGTGATGAGTAGATTTCCTGATGTCATATTGGATATATAGATGTATAAAGTTGATTGGAAAGTTTGCTTTGTGGTGGCTTTTATTTCAGCATTGTGGCCCAGAGGATGCTGTGATGGTCAGTAACAGAGGAAAGGTAAGGTGTGGGACAAATATTGAAAGGAGAATTGGGAATGTGCTCACTGATATCACAGGCGGATGATTCCATCCCGGATATCCCAGCCGGAAAGGGGCTATTTGGGTTGCATTCTTCCTTCTGCTTCCTCCTCTTCTGCTTCTTACTTTTCCACTTCCTCTTCTTCTGCATCTTCCTCTTCCCTCTGTGGGCGGATGCTGGAAATCTGAAATAAAAGCAGAAATTCCTGGAAATACTCAGCAGGTCAGGCAGCATCTCAACTTGAGATGTGAACGTTCTCTCTCTCCACGAACGCTGCCTGACCTGCTGAGTATTTCCAGCATTTTCAGTCTTCTCAGAGGATGTCCTTTACCATCCTCGACCTTGCAGCATTCGCTGCACCCTTAAAAGACTTTTAACATGTATTGCAGCAAGCCACTACTTCAATAAAATATAAAAATACAGTCCAAATACTTAAATACAAACTTACCTGAATGGTGTGTGTGTCCCTTTAAGATATACTGACAGTGACTGTTGGTCTATTGCATACTTGATTTTTCAGAGCAAGCGTAGGAACCAGCACTAAACTCACACAAATGCCCAAATTTGCAGAATGTGGTGTTGAGGAAGCCATTAGCGCTAGGCTGCAGAGAGGAGGGAGGGAGGGATTGTCTGAGGCTCTGGGGAAGGTTGCAGGAAGACAGGGATGGTCGGAGGAGGAGGAGAGGAGTTTCGGGAACAATTGGGGACGGGAACAGCATGGGGAGCTATGTCAGGAACAATCGGGGCCAGGAGCAGAACAGGGAGGGAGTCGGGAATGATTGGTGACCAGGCGAGCAAGGTCGGGTGGTGGAGTTAGGGAATGATCGGAGACCAGGCATAGGACAGGGAGGGTATTGGAAACTATTGGGTGCCAAGAGCAGCATGGGGAGGGGATCGGGAATGATCGGCGGTCAAGCAACCGGAGGTTGGGTGGGAAAGGGGGAATTATAGAATGGTCAGTGGCCAGAGTAGCACTGGGGCCGGGGGGGGCCGGGGGGGGGGGGGATTGCGGCGAGTGGTGCCAGAGGAGCACAGATGACATCAGGGGCTAGAGAAGCTTGGAGGTGGTGAGGCCTCATGGGGGGGATTGGAGGCCTGGGGGAGGGGGAATCGGAGGACGTGGGTGGGGATTGGAGGCCTCGTGGGAGTCTCCGATCATGGGGTGTGGGTTAGGTAGGGACGCTGGATCCAGGGAGTAAATGGAAACGCACTTACCTCCGGGATCTAGCAGTTCTTGCCTTACTTTAACTAGCAGGTTTCACGAGGTGTGCAAAACCCCACCAGCAAAAGTTACATTCAAAATGAAGCTTAAAGCAGAGGCTTTCAGCCTAATTACAATATTAAAAGGGATGATCCGCTTCCTGGGAGCAGGTTGTCTGCCTGCCCCCCCGTCCCACCTCATTAAAACTGGAGGCAGGTTTGGTCAGGACTCAGAGTTTTAACGCTTTAACTTCCCTCATGACCCAAACCCACCCATTTTTTAGGTTAAAATTTCCCTCATAGTATCAGATTGCACAATAATGAACAGAATAAATAAAGACATAGATAGGAGTCTCCAGGTTGCCCAGTCAAACAAAAATACAATGGAGCTGAAATTGCCCGTCTGCCTGAAACGGGGGGCATCTACCGATGCTTTGTGCGCAGTACCACCCCAATGGATGGGGCGGACATTCGAGCAAAATTCAGGTCTTAGAGCAACAAAAATGAACGGGGTGGTGTTGGTAGTGGGAATGTGCTCTTTGCAGCAATGAGGGGGCGGAATGCAAAGTAATTCAGCTGATTCCCATTGAGGACGAGGCAGCTGCTCCCTAGCCATCTAAAAGATCAAGTTTTACAGCTAGGCCCTGAACACTGAGTGTGTCTTTGGTGCTTCTGATGGAATGGCTAATGCAGGAGATTCAAGGAGGGCCAGCCACTTCTCCGATGTTAAAATTAAAACCTTCGTCCAAGCTGTGGAGGGAAGGAGGTGCGTAGTGTATACAGACATAGGAAGAGCCAGTTGTGCCGTTGTTGCGAATGTGTGGATAGAGGTAGCTGTTGAGGTGTCGGGGACCTCAGTTCATGACTGCACCGCCACCCAATCACACAAAATGTTTAACGACGTCACTTGAATGGTGGAAGTGAGTACATCTGAGCCTCTCCTTCACCGACTCTTATTTATCACTTTCACTATTGTAATATAGAGCTCCACTTAGTGGACTTCTGCTCTACCTAGTGGACTACTAGGTAATGCAACTACTCATGTACAATAAAAGTATCATGTGACATGATCACCTGACAAGTTCCTGTGAAGCCATTTTGTCGTCTGAGTGTGTTGTGATGTCGTAAAGAATATATCACATTTGGCAACGTAGGACGGGATTTGTGGAGATCCTAGCTGCAATTTGTGTAAATGATCCAGCCAACCAACAGAGCGATTTTGAGAGGTTCTTTGATTTGCAAGCACAGCTAAAATTCCAAGGTAAATTACTTGGCTGAACTGAATAGTCCAGATAGCCATGCCTATGGGAATAATAGAGCGCTTGGGTGAGTTCCATCATGACCGAGAGACGTTCAGAATGTATGTGGCGCAGTTAGAAATGTTTTTCACCACAAATAGTATCGTCGAAGTCTGCGATTGATAAAAACCATAACCGGGTGGTTTTAGAAAGAAAATGGGCTATTTTCTTGACTGAAGCACACGTGTATGAAACCCTGAAAAAATTGCTTATTCCCGTCAAGCCAAAGAAGGCGCCACTGATGCAGATTCTAAACAAGTTAGAATAGCACTATAGTCCTGTGACCCTGGAAATAGCTGAAAGTTATTGTTTTGGAATACAAGATCAATTCATTAATGAGGATATCAGTCATCATCATAGGCAGTCCCTCAAAATTGAGGAAGACTTGCTTCCACTCTAAGGGCCCAAATTTCCTCAAGAGTTGCCCCATTTATTTTGGAGTAAGTAGCTTTTTTTGGAGTAACTTAAAAATCGCAAATGTCCCCATTTAACTTGCTCCAATGTAAGTCAGTTAGTTGTTTTTTCTAGTTCAGTTTGTTCTCTCCCAAAGGGGGCGTGACAAGCCACGTATGCCTCTTCTGGCCATTGAAGCAAATTTGGCCAGCTGAAAGTTACTCCAAACTAACTTAGGCCAGTGTGTGTGGCCACTTTTTAAGCACAGAAAAACCTAACCTACATTTAAGAAATGAGCGCAGGTAGCCAGAGATGGGGGTGCGGGGTGGGAGGGGGGGGGTGCGTGACTTAGAGGATTCCAAAGCACTATAGACCTTCACAACATCAGAACAACATCACAACATTTTCAGCACAACAGCTGCACAACATCACAAATAAATGAAAGATAAATCAGCTACTGAAAATAGAGCAGTCCTACCTTGCCGACTGCAGAACGCACCAGCTAGCCCACCCGCCGGGGCTAGGGGGCAGGCACGCATGACTGTAGAGGTGAGGGATTTTTACTTTTTACAGTTGACCCTAAATGTTGCCTGGTCCTAATGGAGGATGATTCAGTTTTTTTGCAAAATATCTTTTATTTTAAATTTTAGAGTGCACTTCAACAATACCAACAACAACAGCCACAACAGGAAAGAAAGTCTGCATCCATTTCTCACCCACATCTCAGGGAAAGCACACTTCCTCATAGGGTCAGTGATGGTGGTGCGGGGGGTTGAGGGCCTGGCTTGGGTCTGATCAGTGGCTGGTGCGTGGAGTGAAGTGGGAGTGGCATTTGAGTCTCTAGCCTTTGTGCCCTTATTGCAGAAGCCAGCTCCCTCATGGCATCTGCCATCGTCTGCACACCCTCTGAAATGCCTGCCTTCACTTCCTGTCTTAGTGCAGAGATTTCATCCGACAGTGTCGCCACCTCATTATGCACCCCATTGACGGCTGCCACGAGTGATCTTGTGAGGGCATTGGTCTCCTCACCCAATGACAGAACCTGATTAACCTCTGCTGAAGGCTGCATCTCAGGAGAGACTGGTCGGCTTCTCCTTCCCTTCGCCGTGGGTCTGCCTAGTGGCACCCCTCCAGTACAAGGCGCAGGCTGGGACGGTGGGGTACTGGGTGTCCCAAGATGCATTTCCCACACGCCACTCGGATCCACAACCTCGGAAGGTGTGAACCTATGGAAGGTTGTCGAGGAGCTAATGGAGGGTTCTGACAGTGTGATGCTCTGTGATATGTCCTGATCTATATCGCGGTCACCATTCTCCTGAGCTCACATTTCCATGGACCCCTCCTCCCCCCACCCGCCTTGGTCTGGAGCGAAGCATCTGGATCCTCAGGATCTTGAGGAGTGTCTTCTTCTTCTGCAAAATACAACACAACAGTCAAATGGTTAGCAGCACAGAAGGGGGCAGGATAGGTGGCATGAGTAGTCTCACGTGTAGTAGGCCAGTCAGCAGGCTGATTGAAGGGCGACTATGCATTTTAATGACTCACCCTCACCCTCACGTGTGGGTCCAGCTTGTGCAGAGAGGATTCTTTTTCTGCCAGTGCGAGTCAGCAAGACAGCATCCCTCTGTTCCAGGGGTGTCAGTTGGTGCAGATTTGGTGGACCTCCTTCTGTTTTAGTTCTCTCCCTCTTGATGTTGGCCAATTTCTTCTACAAAGATGAAAATATTAATTGTCAGACATGGTGCGCTTCTGATAGTTGGGGCTCATACAGATGCTCACATTTTCCACTGCAATTCATTTAAAGATGAAGATGTTACTTACACTCACTACTTGACCAATGTCCTGCCATTTCTTCTTGCACTGGCTTCCATATCTTGACATGTTGACCCCAGCAGAGAATTCTTCTGCAACGAGGTTCCATCTTTTTCTCATTTCCGTGGGTGAGACTTTTGATGGACCACTCTTGCTGATATCCAGCTTCAACCAGTTCTCCTCAATTACAGTCACTAATTTCTCCACTTCCTCATGGAGGAAATTCTTGGTTCACCTTGCACGCTCTTGCGCTATTCGTCTATTGGACTCAAACACAGGTAATGTTCAAAGATCACACTTACACCTCTCTTACACCTATCCAGCACTCCTTTCCACTTCCTCAGCCACAGAAAAATCAATATTCAGACATCACCTTTATATATGCTCCATAACCAATCATTCTGAGGACGCTCTCCCTTTAATTGGCCGATTGCCAAGCTTCTAGTTGCACTGCGCATGCGCGCAAACTGAACCGCCCATTGCGAAAGCGCGCACGCTCAAACGGTCATGCGTGCCCCTGCCGGCACTACACAAAATTCTGGGCCCAAGCTCCGCCTCCCTGCCGGCCACACTGAGCAAGCATGGCCGAAGCTCTGCGCCCCCACCCCCCACCCCCCCCCCAGGCCCTGCAACACCGCTCCGATGGATCCAGACGACGAGGGAGGGGCCAAAGTCAAAGGTAAATTTTTGCCGCTTTTTTTCCCCCAGGAAGTCGGCGCAATACATCTTACTATGCCGCTCTAAGCGGCTGGGGAAATTTAGGGCTTAAAAGTGAGTTCCCAGGTGACAGTACAGTCCAATGCGGGAATTACAGTCTCCGTCTGCTGTCTGCACTTGATTTTTGCATGCTCTCGGCGATGAGACTCGAGGTGTGCAGCGCCCTCCGGATGTTCTTCCTCCACTTTGGGCGGTCTTGGGCCCGACACGAGACTCACTAACAAGTGCTCTACTTTGAACTCCTACCTGCCAGGCAAGCCCCAGGTGGGCAGAGGAAACGCTTCAAGGACACCCTCCAATCCTCCTTGATTAAGTGTAACATCCCCACTGGCACCTGGATATCCCTGGCCGAGGGTATCAGTGAGTACATTGTAGCATTAAAAAAGCTATCCATTCACTGTCATTTTAGAAACTTTCAGGACCGAGCATTGTGTGACTGCTTTGTTTTTGGGTTGAAAAATGAACAAATCAGACGCAATTTGTTGACAGCCCCTAACTTGACTTTTGATTTAGCTTGTCAGACAGCTATATCAATGGATATGGCTGATACTCCCAAGTATTTTGCACTATTTCTAGTCATCAGACAACCGAGGTGAATCAGCTTCAGGCATAAAGTAAAAGGCAGTTGAGTCCCAAGGCCTCAGCAATTGGCTAGGGTAAAATCGCATTGAAGTTGTGCTGTCGGTGCCTGGGACAACACATTGCTCAAAGCTGACCATATGTGAAGGCAGTGTTTCTTCTGCAAGAAAACTGGGAATTTTGAGAAGGCAAGCCGACTGAAGAATAAACCAACTTTCAAACCTATAAGTAGTAATTGCCAGAGACTACATAGCATTAAGGAGAAGCAACGGGACGAGGAGGTTCTGGAGATACACATCATCAGGAGCATGAGGGTATCTAACAATATTTTGCAAAGCATCATCATCCAAGTGGACGTTACAGGAACCAGGATACCCATGGAAATCGACACTGGTGCATCTGTGAACGTAGTGCCGGAATCGCTATATCTCGACAAGTTGAGTGATTTTCCAATAGAGAAGTCAAAGATAGAGCTGCGAGGCTACTGAGGAGAGAAAATCCCTGTGGTAGGACATATCACCGTACCGGTGGAATAAAAGGATCAGTTTCAGAGCTAGCCTCCCTTCGTAGTGTCAAGAGACAAGCCTGCCTTGATAGGTTGAGATTAATTGGGATCACTGAAGCTGGATTGGAATGAGATTTGCATCGAAGGATGATGTCATCAAACAGTATCCTTAGATGTTCTGAGAAACAAGCAGTCCAATCCAAGGCTTCAAGGCGAGTGTTAGTACAGAAGGACGCTAGACCAGTTTGCTGCAAGCCACGTGCAGTACCGTACGCACTCGAGGAGAAAGTTGAGCATGAACTTAAAAGACTAGAAACTGAGAACAATGGCTCTGAAATTCCGTTCGACCTCTTCCGGTGGGGAAACGACCTAAAAAAAGGAAAAAGATACGCACTTACCTGCTGCTGCTGCATCTGTCCGAACTTCCGAGCCCGAGGCCCAGAGTTTACTGCGCACACAGCTTGTGCACGTGGGGATGTGCGCAGGCCAGGATCTAGTGACAGCAGCCAATCAGGTACAGTATGGTATCGCATTCATAGCAATAGGAGTTCCTTAAGTACGGAACTCCTATTGCTATGAATGAGAACACCCCAACACTTAAAAAACAATAAAAAATAGAAAATAAAGTACACAATTAACATGCATTTAAATTAAAGTTGTTATATAAAAAAATAGTTTTACGACTTATAGAATAACATTTATTAACACTTAAAATGACTTACCGTAGTGGGGAAGGTTTTTAAACATAAAAAGTGCTTTTATAACTTTATTTTTTATTTGTATGTGTATTTTTAATCACTTGCGCCTGGAAAAGTAGGCTTTACTCCTGCTTTTTCAGGCGCAGGATTTTAAAGGACATTTGCAGGGCAAGATATTCTTAAATATCGGAAATCTTATCCTGCAAGTGTCCTTGCTCCCAAGGACATCTGTCAAAACCAAAAACTTGACAGATCGGAAATGTCGGCATCCAGCGCATGCGCATTGCGCGCTGGAAAGCAGCTTTTCCGAAGCCTTCCCAGGTCCGTAGGAACTTCTTACTGACCCGGGACATCGGAATTTCAGGGCCATTATCTCTAAGATAGTTCGAAGTAATTGGGCTGCACACATTGTTAATCATATGGGAATTCTGATTCTATGTCCAGGTTGCCATCCCCATCACAATTACATCCAATAGAGAAGAAGTGTTCTATTTTTCATACATTGATGAATTGCCAGTAACAGTTATGTCAAAGGTGCATGATTACATACCAACTGACTGGCCAAACCAACTATAGGCAGAAGATATTCATCTATACTTCGTAGCAATGAATTATCAGTGGATAAAGATGGTATCATGTGGGGTGCAAGAGCAGTTATTCCAAATAATTCAGGTCCAAATTGTTAGGTGATCTTCATGACCAGCGACTGGGAATGTGCTTGACCAAAAGATTTGTACGCAGTTACTTATGGTGGCCAGATTTAGATAAAGGTATAGCGCTAGATTTTCTATTATTTTTGCATGCATAATACCCACTTAATGTCCATTTTACCGCTGAAATGAGATATAACACCAAGACATCTCCCATTTAGCCACAAAATGGAAACTGACACCCATTTTTCGGAGACTTATCACCGAGCATTACTTTCGGCATGTACATAACGGCGGAAAAAAATAATACCGCCCGCCCAGTTTTTTTGGGTGGAATCATCAGAATGGGTGAAATCAATGCCCATAATATCACCCAGCATTACTTTCAGTATGTAATTAACGCCGAGATTTAATAATTCCGACCGCCCACTTTATTTTGTCGTAAAGCTCAAATTTGACGAAACTGACGCCCAATATATCACCCAGTGTCACTTTCACCACCTCGCACACATATCGCCCATAATATCGCTCACCCAAAACACCGCTCTGAAAAAGTGGAACTGTTCTGAACTAATCACAGCGGTGTGGGCGCTTCATTGAAAAGGCTGCTTCAACTTCAGGGGAGTTGGGATTGACTCTGGAGTACTTCTCAGGTGAAGTGACCATCTCAACAGACATCTTTTTGGACTCTGGATGATTGGGGTTTACTGTTTGTGTCTTTTAGTGTTGAAATTATTGCTTCTCATCAATCGGTATTATACTTTCATTGGAATGGGGTCAGCTATTTCTCAGCCTGCATCGATTAATACACAGATGCTGCAGAGTGCAAATGGCACAACGTCTAATGCACATCATTTTGTGCGCAATCTGAGACATTCCAGCATGAGGAGGAGGTCCAGACCATACACACCCCGCACTTACAAGGAAAAGAGGTCTTACCTCGACGTGTCGGAGCACACCTGCCTTCGGACACTGCGCTTCCACAAGGTGGTGTTCACTGAAATATGCAAGCTCATCAGGCCAGATATGCAGCCTGCCATCAGGACATCACTGTCCATCGAGGTCAAGGTCACCGTTGCATTGACGTTCTATGTGTCCGGTTCCTTTCGGGCCTCCGCAGTCGAGATTTGCCCTCTGTCTCACCATGTCACACATCGCTGCATTAGACAGGTCACGGAGGCCCTGTAAGCATGTAGGATGGACTTTATCAGCTTCCCCATGACCACGGAGGCTCAGACTGCCAGGCCTGGAGCATTCTACCGCAATTGCTAAGTTCCCCAGGGTGCAGAGAGCAATACAGTGTACTCACATCGCCATGCGGGCACCTTCTCAGGACCCAGAGCTTTTTCGTAACTGGTACACTCCGAATAAAGGATGAAACTGAGTACTGTGTACAATGAGCAAATGTGACCTTAGCTCCTTTAATGAGACTCCAGAGTGCAGGTACCTTGTGGGTGGCCTGCTTATATACTGTGCTCCCAAGGGATGCTGTGAACCCTTGGGACTCCAACAGGTGGGCCCTCTGGTGGTCAGGTGTCGTACAGGTTATAAGGGGTTAAATATATAACATCACTCCCCCATGAAGTCAACAGTACACTTATTTACAAGGCAAGACGATCTGGAGCATTTCGCTCCCTTGTCGATCGTCTCGGTACAAATGCGGGTGTGGGTGAGTTGGTCAGTTCTTCACTGGGCTGTTGGGCAGCCAGCCTTGCCGGGCTGCTAGGGATGATGAGTTCGACATCATGGTCAACATGATGTCAGTTGCCACTTGTGTGTGTGTTGGAGGATCAAAGTTGGTGGTGTCTTCTTCGGGTTGTTCGTAGCTGTTGGTGAACTGCAATTTGATTTGGTCCAAATGTTTTCTGTACATTTGTCCATTGGCCAATTTGACCTGAAACACTCTACCCCGCTCTTTGGCTGTGACCGTGCCAGCGAGCCATTTGGGACCATGTCTATAATTTAGCACAAACACGGGATCATTGATCTCAAATCACGTGACAAATTTGCGCGGTCATGGTACACACTTTGTTGATGCCGCTTGCCCTCCATGTGATCATGGCGATCAGGGTGGACAAGAGAGAGCCTTGTTTTGAGCGCCCTTTTCATGAGCAGCTCGGCTGGGGGAACCCGGTGAGTGAGTGGGGTCTGGTGCAGTAGCTGAGCAGCACTCGGGACAGCCGGGTCTGCAGGGACCCTTCCGACACACATTTCAAGCTTTGCTTGATGGTCTGAACTGCCTGTTCTGCCTGGCCATTGGATGCGGGCTTGAATGAGGCAGATGTGATGTGTTTGATCCCGTTGCAGGTCATGAATTCCTTGAATTCAGCACTGGTGAAGCACGGCTCATTTTCACTGACTAGGACATCAGGCAAGCCGTGCTTGGCAAACATGGCTCGTAGGCTTTCAATATTGGCCATAGACGTGCTTACAGACGTTATTGCACATTCAATCCATTTTGAGTAAGCGTCCACGACAACCAAAAACAGTTTGCCTAGAAATGGCCCCACATAGTCCACGTGGATCCTCGGCCACGGTTTGGAGGGCCACAACCACAAACTTAGCGGTGCCTCTCTGGTTGCATTGCTCAGCTGAGAGCAAGTATTGCACTGGCGCACGCATGACTCTAAATCTGAGTTGATGCCGGGCCACCAAACATGGGATCTGGCTATGGCTTTCATCATTACAATGCCTGGGTGGGTGCTGTGCAGTTCACATATGAATGTATCTCTACCTTCCTTGGGCAAGACCACGCGATTGCCCCACAATAGACAGTCCGCCTGCAGGGACAACTCGTCATTGCGCCTGTGGAACGGCTTAATTGTCTACTGCATCTCTGCTGCGACACCGGACCAGCTCCCACGGAGGACACCGTTTTTTACCAATGACAATGAAGGATCCTGGCTGGTCCAGGTCCTGATCTGGCGGGCCGTAACGGGGGTCTTCTCATTCTCGAATTCTTCCATGACCATGAGGAAGCCTGCTGGCTGTGCCATTTCCACCCGGTGGTGGGCAATGGCAGTCGACTGAGAGCACCTGCGCAGTTCTCTGTGCCCGGTCTGCAGCGGATTACATAGTTGTATGTCGATAGCGTGAGTGCCCATCTCTGGATGTGGGCTGAGGCATTGGTATTTATCCCTTTGCTCTCAGAGAACAGCGATATGAGTGGCTTGTGGTCAGTTTCAAGCTCAAACTTGAGGCCAAATAAGTACTGGTTCATTTTTTTCACCCCATAAACGCACGCCAGAGCCTCTTTTTCAATCATGCTGTCAGGCCTTTCGGCCTTGGACAAACTCATGGATGCTTAAGCGACCGGTTGCAAAATCCCTGATTTGTTAGCCTGTTGTAACACACACCCAACCCAGTATGACGACGCATCGCAAGCCAGCACTAATCATTTACAAGGGTTATATACACAGGACAAGCAGTTTGATTGAACACAACAGATTTCTGGCTTTCTTAAAAACAGCCTCTTGTGAATTCTCCCATACCAAGTCGTCTCCCTTGCGCAGTAGCACATGTAGGGGTTCTAGCAGGGAGCTTAACGCAGGTAGGAAATTAACAAAACAGTTAAGGAGTCCAGGAACGACTGCAGCTCCATCACGTTCTGTGGTCGCGGCGCATTCTTGATGGCCTCCGCCTTGGCATCGGTGGGTCTGAAGCCGTCTGCTGCAATTCTTCTTCCCAAGAACTCGACATCCTGCTCCAGGAAAATGCACTTCAAGTGTTTCAACCTGAGCCCCACGCGATCCAACCGACTAAGAAACTCCTCCAGATTCTTCAAGTGCTCAGTAGTGTCCCAACCTGTAACCAGTATGTCGTCCTGGAAAACCACGGTGCAAGCAACCGACTTTAGCAGGCTCTCCATGTTCCGCTGGAAGATAGCTGCAACTGACCGAATCCCGAACGGGCACCAGTTATAGATGAACACACCTTTGTGCATGTTGATGCAGGTGAGGCCTTTCGAAGACTCCTCCAGCTCCTGCATCATATAGGCCGAGGTCAGGTCTAGCTTGGTAAACATCTTCTCTCCAGCCAGGGTCGCAAATAAGTCGTCTGCCTTGGGTAGCGGGTACTGGTCCTGCAGCGGAAAATGGTGAATCGTTACTTTATAGTCCCCACAAATTCTAACCGTGCCATCCTCTTTAAGTACCGGGACAATTGGACGAGCCCAGTCATTGAATTCCACCGGCGCGATGATGCCTTCTCGCTGCAGCCTGTCCAGCTCAATTTCCACTTTTTCACGCATCATGTACGGTACTACCCATGGTGGATGGGTCGCGTCCCGGGAACCAAATGGATCTGCACTTTCGCCCTTGAGAAACTTCCAATGCCTGGCTCGAATAACAATGGGAACATGCTCAGAAGCTGGGCACATGAGGCATTGTTGACCAATGAAAGCGCTCAGATGTCGTCCCAGTTCCAGCGGATTTTTCTCAGCCAGCTTTTGCCAAACAACGTGGGGCCATCTCCTGGCACAATCCACAGCGGGAGTTTGTGTACTGCTCCGTCATAGGAGACTTTGACTTCTGCACTACCAATCACAGGGATTAGTTCCATGGTGTAAGTCCTTAGTTTGGTGTGAATGGGGCTGAGCTTGGGCCTGTGTACCTTTTTGCCCTACAGCCTGTCGAAGGCCTTTTTAGTCATTATGGACTGACTTGCACCCGTGTCCTGTTCCATAGATACTAGAATAACATTTATTTCAACTTTCAACATTATTGGTGGACATTTCATAGTGAATGTGTGCACCCTGTACAATTCTGCCTCCTCGGTACATGTCTCCAATTCAGCCTGATCCACAGTGGATCGATCTTCCTCTGCAATGTGGTGGTTTGCACGGTTTGCAGAGTTGGCAGCTCGCCTGCATATTTGCTGGAGGTGTCCCATTGTTCTGCAACCGTTGCACACATAGAGCTTGAAGCGTCATTGATGGGGCCGATCATCACCTCCACAACACCAACAAGATGTTAACTACCTCGCATTAACGATTGACGGCGGACTCTGGGTCAACTGAAGTCGGGCAGCAGCAGCCAACATGTTCGTTCCGCCATGTACATTTCTGCTCAAAACCAACATTACTTTATGCACAGTACTGGCCGAAACTTCTTTACTCTTTGAAATCTGTTTGGTGTTGTTGCTGGTGGACACAAATGCCTCGCCTATCATTATGGCTTTACTTAGATTCGGAGTTTCTGCATTCAACAGTTTGCGAAGGGTTGTCTCATGTCCAATGCCCAGAACAAAAAAGTCCCTGAGCATTTGTTCTAGGAATCCCTCAAACTCACAAAGTCCTATGAGGCATCTTAGTTTGGCGACATAGCTCGCCACTTCCAGGTCCTCCGAAGGTTGACACGTGTAGAACCGATATCTCGCCATCAAAACGCTTTCCTTAGGATTTAGGTGCTCCCGGACCAGCGTACACAATTCTTCATAGGATTTATCTGTTGGTTTTGCCGGAGCCAAGAGATTCTTCATGAGGCCATAGGTTGTTACCCCACAGACAGTTAGGAGGATCGCCCTTCGTTTGGTAGCGTTCTCTTCCCCTTCCAGCTCGTTGGCCACGAAGTATTGGTCGAGTCTCTCCACAAAGGCCTCCCAATCGTCCCCTTCTGAGAACTTCTCCAGGATATCTTTGTATTTTCACACTGTTGTTCGTTACCTCGTCGCCAATAGATACAGTTCTAATAATGGATGAAACTGAGTACCGTGTACAATGAGCAAGTGTGACCTTAGCTCCTTGAATAAGACTCCAGAGTGCAGATACCTTGTGGGTGGCCTGCTTATATACCGTGCTCCCAAGGGATGCTGGGATCCTTTGGCGCTCCAAAAGGTGGACCCTCTGGTGGTCAGGTGTCATACAGGTTACAAGGGGTTAAATATATAACAGTAACAGAAAAGGATTTCACTCCCTGAATGTCCAACTAGTTGTTGACCACAACCAGCTAATAATGGCAGTGAATGCCAAATGTTCGAGCAGCTTCGATGAGGCTCACATCCTGTGTGAAAGCGCTGTCTCTGACATGTTTAAGAGTCAGCCACAAGGACAATGCTGGATGCTTGGTGACAACCGATATAGCCTAGCCACCTGGCTGATGACCTCCCTGCATGACACCTACACTGAGGCCGAGAAGCGATACAACCAGAGCCACAGAGATACACGCAATGTGGTCCAGAAAACAATTAGTGTGCTTAAGCAGCGCTTTAGATGCCTGGAGCACTCAGGAGGGGAGCTACAATACAACCCTGAGCAAGTAGCTAAATTCGTGGTCGTGTGCTCCATGCTGCACAACCTGGCTATCAGGAGGGGCAAGAATTGTCAGAAGAGACTGGTGGTCCACCTCAGGAGAGAATGGAAGGGGAGGACAAGGGGCTTGACGCTGACCTCGGGCCAGACAATCAGGCTGACTATGCAACCATGCCCACGCCCCCCTCCAGACCGCAGGAAAGGGCCCACGGTGGCGACATAGTTGTAAGACACTTTGGTCAGGAGCTCATAAATGAGCGATTTGCCTGAAAGAACTTTGCTGTAATTGACAAAGCTGACAGTGTGTGTGCAGCTCAGACATCAATGGTGGGCATCACCTTGGTGCCAGTTAAAGTTTAAGTTGATAAAAGTTAAGTTTTACTTGACCCTTTCATGTTAAGTAATCACCAGTGTGTAACGGTCCAGCGATCTGAGACAATGTGCAACAAGGTTATGTTGAATAAAAAACATTTTATACGACCATTGGTCTGAAATCATAAGTATCGCGGGCAAAAACACCCCACCACCACCCCACTTTTTCAACCATTGACATCAATCAAATGGTCAACATGTCCAGCAACACAGAATACAAATGCAAAGCAGGAGGGTGGCCCCCTCCCCCCATACAACAAATTGCATACACGCAGATAGAGATATAACACAGCCGTCACCTGCGGACATGCACCTCACTTTCCTTCCCCATCCCCTTCTTCTACTCACCTTTACCCCTTCCCCTCCTCGCTCCACGCCGCCTGGCCGAAGAGCTCCTCAGGCGATGCCTCATTGGGGGGGATGAATGCAGAGGCGGTGGTTGCACCGTTATGGGAGTGGGGGGTGCTGAGGTGGAAACATTCTCGGATCCAGAAGCAGGATCTTGGTCCTGTCTCTCATGTGTCATTGGCATTGGTGGTGCGGAACCTAGGGGCGGAGTGCTGTGCTCTGGGACCACTGGGTGGCCTGTGCCAGCAGTGTTCCTGGCTATCGCCTCCAGGGCCTCCGCCATCCATGGAACGTACTCAGTCATGGTGTCGGAGATGGTGGCCAGCTCTCAGGATATGTCCCCCAATGCATCAAGGATTTGGACACCAATGTCTACACAGTGTTCCTGGCTATCACCTCCAGGGCCTCCGCCATCCATGGAACGTACTCAGTCATGGTGTCGGAGATGGTGGCCAGCTGTCAGGATATGTCCCCCAATGCATCAAGGATTTGGACGCCAATGTCTACAATTCTCCTGGACAACATAACCATCTCTCCACTCTCATCTGGCGCTCGTGGACTAGACCTGCCGCGTCCATGAAACCTCCGTGAGTTCGGCGCCATCCTGGGGACAAATGGGGTGTCGTGTGGCGAGGTGCTTGGGCAGGTACCTCCAGCGTGGAGGCAGGAATGGCCAGAGGAGCACTAGATGGCCTTGGGGTAGAATGCCTTCTGGAGCCAGGCAATGCAGGTTCCTAAGTCGGCACTCTCGTCCGTGGAGAACAGACCCAGCGGATTGACGGGCAAGAATCGAATCTCCTCAGCAGATGTAGGATCGTCCGCTGAGTCTGGCTCCGCGCCCCCACCTTCTGGCCTCTGTGGTCTTGCATTGGAACATGCTGCTGGCTGAACTGCAAAACACAACTGAAGTTATTAGAGGAGAAGGGGGTGCTAGGGTCACAAGGTGAGTCCAGCACTACACACAGTATATGCACGACAAAAGCACCACCGCTATCAAAATCAGCACAGACATCACATTTCATGACCATCAACACATTGTGCATTGCAATGATTTTCACTAGGCCAGCATTATTTATAGGTCAATTTTAGAAACCATCTATCATATATTATTGTTCGGATATGAGTGGGTGTGTCATCAATTGACCTTACATTACGCAATGGTGTATACGTTACTCACGTGGAATCATTTCGGGGTCTGCAGCTGCCTGCATGGCAGTCCGGGTGTGCTTCCCCACGAGTGTGAGCAGCCGCTCCTCGATATCGGTGATGTCGTTGATGACTGGTAGCCCCAGTTCGCCTCTGCATGGACCTCAGCATCGATAGCTGCTTCTGTAAAAGGTAACAGGACGATGTGGCATGCCATCATTACATAATATCATTATAGGTACTGTCACAGAGACTGTTACAACACATAACCGACAGATGTAATCATGATTATTATGATAATTATCATTCTTTACCTAAAGACGTACACCATGAATGCAGGCTTGGAGTACAACATTCCCGGTATAAGTGAAAGACCTCACATAGAAATATAGAAACATAGAAAATAAGCGCAGGATTTGGCCATCAACCCTTCGAGCCTGCATCACCATTCAATAAGATCATGGCTGATCATTCACCTCAGTACCCCGTTCCTGCTTTCTCTACATACCTCTTGATCCCTTTAGCCGTAAGGGCCATATCTAAATCCCTCTTGAATATATCCAATGTACTGGCATCAACAACTCTCTGTGGTAGGGAATTCCACAGGTTAACAACTCTCTGAGTGAATAAGTTTCTCCTCATCTCAGTCCTAAATGGCTTACTCCTTATCCTTAGACTGTGTCCCCTGGTTCTGGACTTCCCCAACATCGGGAACATTCTTCCTGCATCTAACCTTTCCAATCCCGTCAGCATTTTATATGTTTCTATGAGATGCCCTCTCATCCTTCTAAACTCCACTGAATACATAGAAACATAGAAACATAGAAAATAGGTGCAGGAGTAGGCCATTCGGCCCTTCTAGCCTGCACCGCCATTCAATGAGTTCATGGCTGAACATGCAACTTCAGTACCCCATTCCTGCTTTCTCACCATACCCCTTGATTCCCCTAGTAGTAAGGACTTCATCTAACTCCTTTTTGAATATATTTAGTGAATTGGCCTCAACAACTTTCTGTGGTAGAGAATTCCACAGGTTCACCACTCTCTGGGTGAAGAAATTCCTCCTCATCTCAGTCCTAAATGGCTTCCCCCTTATCCTTAGACTGTGTCCCCTGGTTCTGGACTTCCCCAACATTGGGAACATTCTTCCTGCATCTAACCTGTCGAACCCCATCAGAATTTTAAATGTTTCTATGAGGTCCCCTCTCATTCTTCTGAACTCCAGTGAATACAAGCCCAGTTGATCCAGTCTTTCTTGATAGGTCAGTCCCACCATCCCGGGAATCAGTCTGGTGAACCTTCGCTGCACTCCCTCAATAGCAAGAATGTCCTTCCTCAGGTTAGGAGACCAAAACTGTACACAATACTCCAGGTGTGGCCTCACCAAGGCCCTGTACAATTGTAGCAACACCTCCCTGCCCTTGTACTCAAATCCCCTCGCTATGAAGGCCAACATGCCATTTGCTTTCTTAACCGCCTGCTGTACCTGCATGCCAACCTTCAATGACTGATGTACCATGACACCCAGGTCTCGTTGCACCTCTCCTTTTCCTAATCTGTCACCATTCAGATAATAGTCTGTCTCTCTGTTTTTACCACCAAAGTGGATAACCTCACATTTATCCACATTATACTTCATCTGCCATGCATTTGCCCACTCACCTAACCTATTCAAGTCACTCTGCAGCCTCATAGAATCCTCCTTGCAGCTCACACTGCCACCCAACTTAGTGTCATCCGCAAATTTGGAGATACTACATTTAATCCCCTCGTCTAAATCATTAATGTACAGTGTAAACAGCTGGGGCCCCAGCACAGAACCTTGCGGTACCCCACTAGTCACTGCCTGCCATTCTGAAAAGTCCCCATTTACTCCTACTCTTTGCTTCCTGTCTGACAACCAGTTCTCAATCCATGTCAGCACACTACCCCCAATCCCATGTGCTTTAACTTTGCACATTAATCTCTTGTGTGGGACCTTGTCGAAAGCCTTCTGAAAGTCCAAATATACCACATCGACTGGTTCTCCCTTGTCCACTCTACTGGAAACATCCTCAAAAAATTCCAGAAGATTTGTCAAGCATGATTTCCCTTTCACAAATCCATGCTGACTTGGACCTATCATATTACCTCTTTCCAAATGCACTGCGATGACATCCTTAATAATTGATTCCATCATTTTACCCACTACCGATGTCAGGCTGACCGGTCTGTAATTCCCTGTTTTCTCTCTCCCTCCTTTTTTAAAAAGTGGGGTTACATTGGCTACCCTCCACTCCATAGGAACTGATCCAGAGTCAATGGAATGTTGGAAAATGACTGTCAATGTATCCACTATTTCCAAGGCCACCTCCTTAAGTACTCTGGGATGCAGTCCATCAGGCCCTGGGGATTTATCGGCCTTCAATCCCATCAATTTCCCCAACACAATTTCCCGACTAATAAGGATTTCCCTCAGTTCCTCCTCCTTACTAGACCCTCCGACCCCTTTTATATCCGGAAGGTTGTTTGTGTCCTCCTCAGTGAATACCGAACCAAAGTACTTGTTCAATTGGTCCGCCATTTCTTTGTTCCCCGTTATGACTTCCCCTGATTCTGACTGCAGGGGACCTACGTTTGTCTTTACTAACCTTTTTCTCTTTACATATCTATAGAAACTTTTGCAATCCGTCTTAATGTTCCCTGCAAGCTTCTTCTCGTACTCCATTTTTCCCTGCCCTAATCAAACCCTTTGTCCTCCTCTGCTGAGTTCTAAATTTCTCCCAGTCCCCGGGTTCTCTGCTATTTCTGGCCAATTTGTATGCCACTTCCTTGGCTTTAATGCTATCCCTGATTTCCCTTGATAGCCACGGTTGAGCCACCTTCCCTTTTTTATTTTTACGACAGACAGGCCCAGTCGATCCAGTCTCTCCTCATACGGCAGTCCTGCCATCTCGGGAATCAGTCTGGTGAAACTTCGCTGCACTCCCTCAATAGCAAGAACATCCTTCCTCAGATTAGGAGACCAAAACTGAACACAATATTCCAGATGAGGCCTCACCAAGGCCCTTTACAACTGCATTAAGTCCTCCCTGCTCCTACACTCAAATCCCCTAGCTATGAAACAAAACATGCCATTTGCCATGTTCACCGTCTGCTGTACCTGCATGCCAACTTTTAATGACTGATGTACTATTGCACCTCCCCTTTTCCTAATCTGCCGCCATTCAGATAATATTCTGCCTTCGTGTTTTTGCCCCCAAAGTGGATAACCTCACATTTATCCACATTATACTGCAACTGCCAAGCATTTGCCCACTCACCTAACCTGTCCAAGTCACCCTGCAGCCTCGTAGCATCCTCCTCACAACGCACACTGCCACCCAGCTTAGTGTCATCTGCAAACTTGGAGATATTACACTCATTTCCTTCATCTAAATCATGAATGTATATTGTAAATAGCTGGTATCCCAGCACTGAGTCCTGCGACACCTCACTAGTCATTGCCTGCCATTCTGAAAAGGATCCATTTATCCCGACTCTCTGCTTCCTGTCTGCCAACCAGTTCTCTATCCACGTCAGTACATTACCCCAATATCATGTATTTTAATTTTGCTTGTCAAAAGCTTTTTGAAAGTCCAAATACACCGCATCCACTGGTTCTCCCTTGTTCACTCTACAAGTTACATCGTCAAAAGATTTTAGAAGATTTGTCAAGCATGATTTCTCTTTCATAAATCCATGCTGACTTGGACCGATCCTGTCACTGCCTTCCAAATGCGCTGCTTTTTCATCTTTAATAATTGATTCCAACATTTTCCCACTACTGATGTCAGGTTAACCAGTCTATAATTACCCGTTTTCTCTCTCCCTCCTTTTTTAAAAAGTGGTGTTACATTAGCTACTCTCCAGTCCATAGGAACTGATCCAGAGTCGATAGATTGTTGGAAAATGATCACCGATGCATCCACTATTTCTAGGGCCACTTTCTTAAGTTCTCTGGGATGCAAACTCTTAGGCCCCAGGGATTTATCGGCCTTCAATCCCATCAATTTCCCTAACACAATTTCCCGCCTAATAAGGATTTCCTTCAGCTCATCCTTCTCGCTAGACCCTCGGTCCACTAGTATTTCCGGAAGGTTATTTGTGACTTCCTTCGTGAAGACAGAACCAAAGAATTTGTTCAACTGGTCTGCCATTTCGTTGTTCGCCATTATAAATTCACCTGAATCTGATTGCAAGGGACCTACGTTTGTCTTCACTAATCTTTTTCTCTTCACATATCTATAGAAGCCTTTGCAGTCAGTTTTTATGGTCATGGCAAGCTTCCTCTCATATTCTATTTCCCCCCTCATGATTAAACCCTTTGTCCTCCTCTGCTGAATTCTAAATATCTCTCAGTCTTCAGGTTTGTTGCTTTTTCTGGACAATTAATATGCCTTTTCCTTGGATTTAACACTATCCTTAATTTCTCTTGTTAGCCACTGTTGAGCCACCTTCCCCATTTTATTTTTACTCCAGACAGGGATGTACAATTGTTGACGTTCATCCGTGTGATCTTTAAATGTTTTCCATTGCTTATCCACCATCAACCCTTTAAGTATCATTTGCTAGTCTATTCTAGCCAATTCACGTCTCATACCATCGAAGTTATCTTTCCTTAAGTTCAGGACCCTAGTCTCTGAATTCATTGTGCCACTTTCCATCTTAATAAAGAATTCTACCATATTATGGTCACTCTTCCCCAAGGGGCCTCGCATAACATGGATTGCCAATTAGTCCTTTCTCATTACACATCACCCAGTCTAGATGGCCAGCCCTCTAGTTGGTTCCTCGACATATTGGTCTAGAAAACCATCCCTAATACACTACAGGAAATCCTCCTCCACCGTATTATCTACTGATAAAGGAAAAGAAAAAGAAAAACTACTCACCAATCACCAGCCAATCACTTACCCACTTGGCTGATTACAGTCACTCATGACTCTTACAAATTAAATTATATAAATACATAAGTACATGTAAATAAATGTAATACTTAGTCTTGCGGATCCAACAAGGTTGTTCCATCGCTTGCGGCATTGGTTACTCTCATGCACCTCATTGGTCGCCGACGATACCACTTCTGCTATCTCGGCCCATATCTTCTGTTCGGCCTTTGGAGTGGGCTTCCCACGCCCTCTCTGTGTCAAATTACCCCAGTGTAACTCGACCTCCTGCAGGAGGGAGGCATTTGTTTCGTCCGAGAACCTCCTCGCTCTTTTGCGCCCTCCAATGTGCTCCTCTCCGTGCTCACTGCTCTTGCCAGCGTTCGACTCCACAGCATGCTGTGTTGCCTCCTCCTCTCCCTCCATTATAGGCACCAAATTCAGGCAAATATCTGGCTGGTAACAGCTAATTTTTTTTCACCAATTTGCTCAAAAGCTCTAAACTCTCCCTTCTTCCTCCCTTAGCAGCCACGCCACACCTATACACGCCTTAATTCCCTCTCAGCTCCCTCTCTCTCTTTCTCCTCTTATGTGCATGTCATGATGACCCTGGACCTCCTGAATCGGGGGAATGAGCGTTGCCATGCTGTTGCTAAGGATGGCGACACTTCACGGCAGAAGGTCAGAGATTTCATTTCGCTCGCGGTAGCGCCCAATTTAAAAAATGAAAACTAGGAGCTTTGAGAATGGGCGACAAGCCGGCGATCTGAAAAGCATTTTTACCGCCCACGCCCATTTTTGGGCAATCTGCACAAAAGTGTAAAATCTAGCTCATAGAGTACATCATTGATCAATGTACAACATGTCAATCGGTAAGCAAGAAACCACTATTACATTACAGCCATGGAAATGGCCTCCCACGGTGTGGCAAAGGTTACATTTAGATTTTGTTGAGCAAGAATTACAACAATTGTTCATTGTGATTGTTAGCCATTCGAAATGGGTAGAGGTGTTTCCGATGTGGAAAATAATAAGAAGTAAAACACTAGATAATTTGCGAAGATTGTTTCGCCTCCCAGAAGAAATTATGTCTGATAATGGGCTGCAATTTTGTTCAGAAGAATTTGCACAGTTCCTGCGCAGAAACAGTTTGGAACATACCAAAGTTCCACTGTAGCATCCTGCTTCAAATGGTGCAGCAGAGCGTACAGTATAAATTATAAAATGTGCTCTCATAAAGCACAGATCCAAATCCAAAGAAACATCAGTTGTCGTTGGACCACAAATACGAAAATTTTCAAATTATGTGTCGTAATACTCCTCATACATTACTGGTAGAACACCAGCAAAGTTGTTTCTCAAATGAACCAGGTTCTTGTTGTTAAAACCAAACTTGGCACAGTCAGTAGAAGAGAAACAATCAAGACAGAAAAATAATCATGATTGAGGTAGAGTAAGCGAGAGAAGTGTGGAATTGAATCAGAAAGTTAGAGTGAATAACCATCACCATAAATGGTTTAAGTTGTTACCAGGAAAAGTAGTGAAGATACATGGCCCTCACACATATTTGGTCAAGTTATTTGATCATGGATGGGTTAGGGTTGTTCACATTGATCATATTTTACCGACAGATGTGAAAGGAGTTGAAAGTTGGAATGATTTGGTTATTTTTGGTGGGTTAGATAGTCTTGTTGCAAGTAGAGTACCAGTAGCTAATCCTACATCAGATATACTAGAAACAAGTCCAAGAGAAAGTCAGAATTTAAGTCTGAGTCCGAGTCAGTCTGAAGTTGTAGGGAGTTCAACTGTAGATCAAGGGTTGCCCTTGGAGAAAAATTCTGCTGAGGCTCAGCCTAGAATGAGTCTAAGTTCGACACTATGGGCGGGATTTTCACTTGGTTTGCGATCAGGTTTTCACCGTAATTTGACCCTCCGTGGCGAAAAGCTGGTCGGCGGATGCTCGCGTAATTGTTTGTGGAGGCACTTCCATTTACCACCGGGGACTGGTGCACCGACATGTAATGACGCAGATTATGTTTGCATCGTACTTTCGGCCGGCTCCCGACCCTTATGCTACGCTCAGAATACCAACAATTCAAACCTGTTGGTGCAGCCCTGCGAGCAGCGATAAGTATGAAGACCTGCAAAAAGCTAAGTTAAATATATTAATTTTAATTTTTTTTTCAGTGATTTAGTGGGTAAAGGTTTTGTGACTGTTTTGTGAATGTTTTTTGAATGTTTTCTGAAATTTTTATTTTTCCCCCCTCCCAAGGCGTCTCTCACAGCGCTACTGGCCCCGGACTAAAGTTACCGAAACTCGCGGTTTGCTCTGCAAATCATCGTGCAAAGCCGACTTTACCGATGTCACGGCCGGAAGTTAGGCCTAAAAACAGTAGCACAGCGAAAATGGTAATTTTGACGTAAAACTACTGTTTTTGCCGAAAACCTGAAGTCTAGCCTATAATATGTTTGGAAGGTTCTGTTCAAGAATGAAGGCATTGTCTTCAAAATAGAAAACCTGTGGTTAAGTTTGATTTATAAATATGGCAAAATAAGTCCACATATTTTGTTGTGTATAACCATGCAAATTATTTATGGTGAAAATGTTGTTATGATTACTTCTTCATTAAGGAGGGAGCAGTTTAATATAGAGCTCTACCTCGTGGTCTACATATCCACCTAGTGGACTACTGTGGTAATGCAACTACTCATATAAATACAATAAAACCATCATGTGATAAGGTCACCTGACAAGTTCCTGTAGCGCTTTCTTGTAGTCTGAGTGTGTTGTGATGTCGTAAAGAATATGTCACAATTATATAGTCATTGAAGCACCACTTGATTGCTGAGGCATCTACATCTATGTGTGCATACTCACAATGGAGAATCCCTTTCATTTGAGAGTTACACTTGCATGTAATGGACCATCACTTGCACTAATTGCTGATGCCTCATTACACTGCTACCCAGCAACCCTTCTTTGCCTTGCAGGTCAAGGTATCACACAACCGTTTGGAGCAAGAGAGGACTGGTGGAGGCGAGGCCGATATCCAACAGCTAACTGACATCGAGGAGAGGGTGTATCAGTTAGTGGCCCCACATGTTGCTTTCACTGTGGCCGTAGGCAATGTGGATCCCGCTGGGGGCAGCATCGGTAAGTGAAGGCCTTCTTTTAATGCCATCTCTCCCTGAATGTCCAAATGCCTACCAGTCAATTGGTGATGAATGTTTGCTTGCTGGATGGTGCAATGCACCACCTCACTGTCATGGAACCTGTAGTGTATATAGGCACCTTTAGTAATGACTCCATGAGGCAGGGTATGATGCTTAAACTCTGCAGACAAGCAGTCTTTTATTAGCAGCTCCTGAGTGAGGCACATATCTCGCACAGACACATATCTCACACACACAGCCCATACAAATGATGGCTTGCGAAGTGTTTATGTACAGAGGGACCTGGGTGTCCTTGTACACCAGTCATTGAAAGCAAACATGCAGGTGTAGCAAGCAGTTAGGACGGTTAATTGTACGTTGGCCTTCATTGCAAGAGGATTTGAGTACAGGAGCAAGGATGTCTTACTACAGTTATACTGGGCCTTGGTGCGACCACACCTGGAGTATTGTGTGCAGTTTTGTTCCCCTTACCTAAGAAAGGATATACTTGCCATTGAGGTAGTACAGCGAAAGTTCACCAGACTGATTCCTGGGATGGCAGGACTGTCAGATGAGAAGAGATTGGGTCGACTAGTCCTGCAGTCACCAGAGTTTAGAAGAATAAGAGGGGATCTCATTGAAGTGTATAAAATTCTGATTGGGTTGGATAGACTGAATGCTGGGAAGATGTTTCCCCTGGCTGGGAAGTCCACAACAAGGGGTCACAGTCTCAGGATACGGGGTAGGAAATTTAGGACCGAGATGAGAAGAATTTTTTTCACTCAGAGGGTGGTGAACCTGTGGAATTCTCTACCACAGAAGGCTGTGGAGGCCAAGTCACTGAATATATTTAAGAGAGAGATAGATAGATTTCTAGAAACAAAAGACGTCAAGGGGTATGGGGAAAAAGCGGAACTATGGTGTTGAGATAGAGGATCAGCCATGATCGTATTGAATGGCAGTGCAGACTCGAAGGGCCGAATGGCCTAGTACTGCTCCTAGTTTCTATGTTTCTAACAAGCTGTGTGTTCCTTTTTATACTGGGTTACCTGCTGTGTGCAGGCAAGCCCTGGGTCTCCAGCAACAGCACCCTCTAGTGTACCGGTAAGGTGTGTACAGTACAAGGATACATTCAATGTTGCATACAGTGTTACAGACATCACACAGTAAACAGGCATGCATACACAACAGAACCCTTGTGCCATTTATGATTGCAGATGATACCCCGAGTGTGAATCAGAGTCAGACCCAGAGCCTTGATCCAAGTGCAGACATTGGCGGCATGTCTGATGAGGACAATGAAGAGGGGGACACTGCTGCGAGCATCGCGTCATTGCATCCTACACTTGCACACACCAGCTGAGATACTGGGAGTACGCGTTTCTTGCAGTTAGATTTAGGAGAAGGATCTGCACTGGGTAATGGATTGGGGCCTAGTGGGCTACAGCATGGTGAAGGGCAAAGGGAACCTCGGCTGCCAGCTCTCCGGGAGGCAAGTTCACATGCTGGTTCTTATGGAGAGGACTCAGATGAGCTCCTCGATGTGATGGCTTTTGAAACAAATGTGCAGGCCATTCATTCGCAGATGTTGGGGGCAATGGCAAGGGTGCCCGAGAGCCTCTCGCAAGTGGTCAGAAGCATGGAGGAGTCTGCCTCCCACATTGCGGACAACCCCACGCACACCATGGAGCCCATCATTGCCAGTGTACAGATGATGGTGGACTCCCAGAGAAACTGTGCAGCTCCAGCTATGATGTCTCCAATGAGCCAGCTGCAATCTTGGTTTGGGGAAGCAAACACGCATAGCACACCAGTCTGCTGCATGATGAAAGCATTATGGCTGCTGCCAGGATACTGGACATGAACTGCCATGATTTTGCAGTTGTGGTTGAACACCAGCTGGCCATTGAGGGAGTGGAATCCCCTGCGGTTACTGAAAACCTTGGAATTGTTCTGTGGCACCATCAATGCGACGTGGGTGCAGTTTATGGTGCCCTGAACCCTGGGGAAGCCCACAATCCTTACAAATACGGTGTGGCGCTCCAACTGTTTTTCCATGCTCATAGAAAATGATATGTAGTCCCTCCTCCTCTTACACAAAGCATCTGTGACTTGACGGACAGAGCTATACATGGGAAATTGGGAAATGTTTGATATGTCTGCTGTTTCATCTTGAAAAGATCCAGTCGCATAGAAATTCAGGGCGATGGTGACCTTTGATGCCACTAATAGAGCTGTCCTCAAACTTGTTTGAGGCTGCAGGTCTGGCTGCAGGAGATTGCACAGCTCCGTCACAATGTCTTTGCAGAATCGCAGTTTCTGCAGACACTGGTCATCAGTGAGGTTCATTTAGGAAAACTGCTGTTTGTACATCCTTTGATGATAGGGCCTTCTGCCACCACATCTCTGTAGGCGTCTTCCTCCCACAGCTGCCAGATTGCATTCTCCCACCTGCTGATGTTGCTCCTCACCCTCTGCAGCCTGGTGCTGGCAGACATGTGCCTCCCATTCATGTTGATTCATTTCCATCTGCCTCAATCTGTGGTGCTGGGGGCCTGCGAACTGACCCTCCTCCTGACGGCAGGCCCTTCCTGAGGTCCTTTCTCGTGCACATCTTTATTTTGTGCTCTGATGCCATCTCCATGGCTGTCAGCATCTTGCTCACTCATAAGAGCATAAGAAGTAGGAGAAGGAGTAGGCCATTTGGTCCCTCGAGCCTGCTCCACCATTTAATAAGATCATGTCTGATCTGATCTTGGGTTCAGCTCCACTTGCCTGCTCCCCGTAACTCTTCACTCCCTTATCATTCAAAAATCCATCTATATCCACCTTAAATATATTCTGTATAATCAATGACCCAGCCTCCACAGCTCTCTCGGGCAGAAAATTCCATAGATTTACAATCCTTTGAGAGAAGAAATTCCTCCTCATCTCAGTTCTAAATGGGTGACAGCTTATTCTGAAACTATGCCCCTGAGTTCTACATTTACCCAGGAGGGAAAACATCCTCTCTGCATCTACCTTGTCGAGCCCCCTCAGATTCTTATATGTTTCAATAAGATCACCTCTCATTCTTCTAAACTCCAATGAGTATAGGTCCACCCTGCTCAACCTTTCTTCATAAGTCAACCCCTTCATCTCAGGAATCAACTGAGTGAACCTTCTCTGAACTGCCTCCTGTCATGTATCTTACATTATTATATATAACTGTATCCTAACATGACTGTAATAAGAAATGACCTGGAACCACCAGCATAACTTACCACCAGGGGTGCACTTGCAAGAGACAGGTATATAAGGACAGGTCTCAGGCAAGTGTAGCAATTCAGAGCTGTGAAATAAAGGTGCAGGTCCAGAGTGACCTTGACTTCACTGCATGCCTCGTGTGAATCTGTACTGAGGGGACAGGACTTTACAGTGGCGACGTGTTACGGGATTACAGAATCCACAGAATGATTGAACAACGGATCAGATGAAAAGTACAATGCGGGAGACAATTGGGAGGACTTTATAGCAAGGCTCCAGCAAAGCTTTTAACCAAAGACTGGTTAGGCGATGATAAAGCAGAGAAGAGACGAGCCCATCTCTTGACCAGCTGTGGCTCGAAAACATACGCTTTAATGAAGGATCTGTTGGCACCCGGACAAACCAGCAAGCAAGTCGTTTGAAGAATTGAGCACACTGGTAAGAGACCACCTGAAGCCAGCGAGCAGCCTACACAAGGCCAGACACAGGTTCTACACTACAGACGCTGTGTGGGCCAGAGCATACCCGACTTTGTGGCGGAACTTCGGAGGTTGGCTCGTTTATGTGAGTTCTCCGATGAACTGAGGAGAGAAATGGTGAGAGACTTTTTCATTGAAGGAATAGGTCACGCAGACATATTCCGAAAGCTCATAGAGACCAAGAACCTGACCTTAGAGGCAGCAGCACTGGTTGCACAGACATTCTTGGTAGGGGAAGAAGAAACGAGGTTGATTTACAATGCAGGTACGACAACTAACGAAATATCGGAACAAGAAGTTCACAGCACTAAACAAGCTGCTATCCCCACACACAGACAAAACCGGGAGAACAGGCACTCGACAGCAGGCAGAAGCCATCAAGGGCCACAGGAACGGCCGTTCACACCTCATCAACCCACAATGCGAGCAATCAACTACAAACTGAGAGAAGCTCAAGAGAGATCAGCCAGACGCAGCTCATTCTTTGGGAACTCTTTGAACAATGGAACAGGTCTGTGCTGGAGGTGTGGGGGTAGGCACTCATCAAGGGGATGTCGATTTCAGCAGGCTGTTTGCAGAAATTGTGAATATACAGGGCATTTGGCCCGCATGTGCAAAACAACGGAAGCTCGGCTGGTATACGAATCGGATGGGTCGGAAAGCAGACCAGAAGATGGTGGGGACACCGGTGTACAGCGGGTCAACACGATCAATGGTCGCTGCTCCTACAACAGGATGCCTCCTATAATGATGAGGGTCCTACTCAACGGGATATCTGTCAACATGGAGCTGGATACGGGAGCGAGTCAATCTCTCATGGGCGCTCAACAATTTGAACAACTGTGGCCGCATAAAAGAGACAGACCAAAACTCACAAGGGTCGACACCAAACTAAGGACCTATACCAAAGAAATCGTTCCAGTCCTCGGCAGCGCCATGCTCTCTGTCACACAAAAAGGGATAGTGAACCGACTTCCCCTGTGGATTGTCCCCGGAGACCCCCCAGCACTGCTGGGGAGAAGCTGGCTGGCAAAACTAAACTGGAAATGGGGTGATGTTCATGCCATGTCATTAGAGGAACAGGCCTCCTGCTCAACAGTTATAAAGCGATTTGAACATCTCTTTCAGCCAGGTCTGGGCACTTTCAAAGGGGCCAAAGTCAAAATCTACATCACACAGGATGCTTGGCCGGTCCATCACAAAGCCAGAGCTGTACCCTATGTGATAAGGGAAAAGATTGAACACAAACTAGACAGGCTTCTGTGGGAAGGCATTATATCACCTGTGGAATTTAGCGACTGGGCAAGTCCCATCGTCCCAGTCATGAAGCCTGATGGATCCGTACGAATCTGTGGGGAGTACAAATCTACCATAAACAGTGTCTCGCTACAGGACCAGTACCCGCTGCCCAGAGCGGAGGACTTATTTGCCACATTGGTTGGAGGTAAACTTTTCTCAAAATTAGACCTCACATCTGCGTATATGACGCAAGAATTGACCGAGGAATCCAAGCTACTCACCACCATCAACACACATCGAGGCCTTTTCATGCACAATCGATGCCCATTCGGCATCAGGTCGGCAGCTGCCATATTCCAGCGCAACATGGAGAGTCTGCTCAAGTCCATCCCGGGACGGTTGTATATCAAGACGACATACTTATCACGGGCAGGGACACCGACTCCCATCTCCGTAATTTGGAGGAAGTGCCTGTTTCTTGCACCTGAGGTTGAATTTTTGGGCAGAAGGATTTCCGCTGATGGAATCCGCCCAACAGAGTCCAAAACAGAAGCAATTCGCCTGGCACCCAGGCCCCGGAATGTCTCAGAACTGCGCGCCTTTCTCGGGCTACTCAATTACTTTGGGAACTTTATGCAGAACTTAAGCACACTGCTGGAGCCTCTCCACATGCTACTCAGGAAGGGGTGCGATTGGTTTTGGGGGGACGCCCAGGAACGCGCCTTCAATAAGGCATGCAACCTTCTGTGTTCCAACAGTGTTTTGACTTTCTTTGACCCAGGTAAAAAGCTAGTTCTCACATGCGATGCATCAGTGTATGGGGTTAGGTGCGTTTTGCAACATGTCAACAGTGCGGGCAAATTACAACCCATAGCTTATGCCTCCAGGTCACTTTTGTGGGCGGAGCGCGGGTACGGAATGGTAGGGAAGGAGGCACTCGCGTGCGTGTATGGTGTCAAAAAGATGCACCAATACCTTTTCGGGGCGAAGTTCGCGTTAGAAACTGACCACAAGCCCCTCACGTCCCTTCTATCCGAGAGCAAGGCAATAAACGCCAACGCCTCGGCGCGAATTCAACGGTGGGCACTCATGCTGGCGTCCTACGACTACACAATAAGGCACAGACCAGGCACAGACAACTGACGAACAGGACTGTGAGATAGTCATGGCAATCAATGCCTTTGAGTCCACAGGTTCGCCCATGATTGCTCGCAAAATCAGAGCCTGGACGGCCAGCGACCCCACGTTATCCTTAGTAAAAAGATGTGTCCTAACCGGTGACTGGGCAGAGGCTCGCGATGCCTTCCCCGAGGAATTAAAACCCTTTCACAGGCGCATGCATGAGCTATCACTACAAGCAGATTGCCTGATGTGGGGCAGCTGAGTAGTCATGCCTCTGCAAGGCAGAGATGCATTTGTCCGGGAGCTCCATCGCGAGCACCCGGGGATCGTTCTCATGAAGGCCATAGCCAGATCCCATGTCTGGTGGCCTGGTACTGATGCGGACTTGGAGCTCTGCATCCAAAGATGCACCATTTGTGCCCAACTCAGCAATGCCCCCAGGGAGGCTCCACTGAGCCCCTGGCCCTGGCCTACCAAACCGTGGTCGCGGGTGCACGTAGACTATGTGGGCACATTCATGAGCAAAATGTTCCTCGTAGTTGTAGATGCATTTTCAAAGTGGATCAAATGCACCATTTTAAACTCAAGCACAACTTCCACCACTGTGGAGAGCCTCGCAACCATGTTTGCAATGCACAGAATCCCTGACACATTGGTCAGTGACAATGGTCCGTGCTTCACCAGCGCAGAATTCCAAGACTTTATAATTGACCACGGCATAAATCACGTCAAGACGGCACCGTTCAAGCCGGCCTCCAACGGCCAGGCGGAGAGAGCAGTGCAAATCATTAAACAAGGCATGCTTAAAATCCAAGGTCCCACGCTTCAGGGTCGCCTGTCGTGACTGCTGCTGGCATACAGATCTCGTCCGCACTCACTAACTGGGATCCCCCCCGTGCAACTGTTGATGAAAAGGACTTTAAAAACAAGGCTCTCATTAATCCTCCCAGACATGCACGAAAGCGTTGAGGCAAAGTGCCGTAAGCTGACTGAGTACCATGACAGAAATTCGAGGGGGAGATGGAATGAGATAGGGGACAAAGTGTTTGTACTAAACTATGGCAGGGGTCCCAAATGGCTTGCAGGGACAGTAACGGGCAAGGAAGGAAACAGGCTACTGGCCGTACAAATGGACAATGGCAAAACGTGCCGGAGGCATGTAGACCAAGTCAAAAGCAGATTTACCAACAACACTGCAGAACCAGAGGCAGACTACAATGTGGAACTCGCAAGACACCTGGTGGGCAGACAGAGGGAACAACCTGAGGAAAGGGCAATCCCAACAGACAGCCCAGGCGAGATACACACCCAAAGAAAGACAGACACCAAGGCAAACAACTGAACCACAACTCAGACGCTCCACGCGAGAGCGTAGACCACCTCAGAGACTGAACCTATAAAGACAATAAGACGTTGGGGGAGGGTGATGACACGTATCTTACATTATTATATATAACTGTATCCTAACATGCTATACATGACTGTAATAAGATATGACCTGTAACCACCAGCATACCTTACCACAGGGGTGCACTTGCAAGAGACAGGTATATAAGGACAAGTCTCAGGAAAGTGCAGCATTCCAGAGCTGTGAAATAAAGGTGCAGGTCCAGAGTGACCTTGACTTCACTACATGCCTCGTGTGAATCTGTACTGAGGGGACAGAACTTTACACCTCCAATACAAGTGTATCCCACCTTAAATCAGCAGAACAAAACTGTATGCAGTACTCCAGGTGTGGCCTCACCAATAACCTGTACCGTTGTAGCAAGATTTCCCTGCTTTTATACTCCATCGCCTTTGCAATAAAGGCCAGCATTCCATTGGCCTTCTTGATTACTTGCTGTACCTGCATACTAACCTTTTGTGCTTCATGCACAAGGATCCAAAGGTCCCTCTGTTCTGCAGCATTTTGTAATTTCTCTCCATTTAAATAATAATTTGCTTTTTTATTTTTCCTGCCAAAGTGGATAACTCACACTTTCCAACATTATACTCCATCTGCCAAATGTTTGCCCACTCACTTAGCCTGTCTATATCCCTTTGCAGATTTTTTGTGTCCTCCTCACAACTTGCTTTCCCATCCATCTTTGTATCATCAGCAAACTTGGCTACATTACACTCGGTCCCTTCATCCAAATCATTGATATAGATTGTAAATAGTTGAGGCCGCAGCACCGATCCCTGTGGTACCCCACTAGTTACTGTTTGCCAACCGGAAAATGACCCATTTATCCCGACGCCCTGTTTTCTGTTAGTTAGCCAATCTGCTATCCATGCTAATATATTAACCCCATCCCCGTGAGTTTGTATCTTGTGTTTTACCTTTTATGTGGCACCTTATCGAATGCCTTCTGGAAGTCCAAATAGACCACATCCACTAGTTCCCCCTTATCCACCCTACTTGTTACAGCCTCAAAGAACTCCAGCAAATTTATCAAACATGATTTCCCTTTCGTAAACCCATGCTGATTGTATTATTCTTTTCCAAATGTCCTGCTACAGCTTCCTTAATAATGGACTCAAGCATTTTCCCAACGACAGATGTTAGACTAACTGGTCCATAGTTTCATGCTTTCTGTCTGCCTTTTTTAAAAAATATGGGCGTTACTTTTGTGGTTTTCTAATCCGCGGGACCTCTCCAGAATCCAGGGAATTTTGGTAGATTACAACCAATGCATCCGCTATCTCTGCAGCCATTTCTTTTAAGACCCGAGGATGCAAGCCATCAGGTCCAAGGGACTTGTCCACTTTTAGTCCCATTAATTTACCAAGTACTTTTTCTTTAGCGATAGTGATTGTTTTAAGTTCCTCCCTCCCATTATTTAAACCTCTTCAAGTACAACCTCCTCAATCAGCGCTTTCTATTGCTGACTATGAAGAAGCTGGCCCACAAATGTTCAAATCCGGTCTCAGCAACGCAACGCTCAATGCTTCTAAGCGTTGAAATTAATCTGGCCGAAAACAATGGTGGGAGCTGCACCGTGCCTTTAAATGCCACTGGTGGTCTTCAACCCTCAGTATGCACCCACCCATAAACCAGTTGTTGGCCCCGACAAGCAGCTGGAAGCCAATTGGCTCCCGGGGTAGTTTGCTCAATTTGATTACGTTATTACCGACGCATCCGCAGGAATGGGGTGGAAGTTAGGAGAGCTGGGTGGTGATGTACACTGCCTGAAAAATCACTCAGGGCAAAGCCATGAGCATTGGTCAATCCACGCCAACCGAGTGCTCAGTCCGCACTGACCCGTGGTCGCTGCTTTCAGGCGGCCACGGCTTTTATTGAAAGGGGCAATTTTGGCCGCAACATAACATAGCTCTATGTACAACCTATGCCATCTACAAATCTTGCAGGACAATTTAGTGCCTAAGGCTGTACTCATTAAATCTATGTATAAGTGTATGTAATGGAAAGACTACATTTTGGGCTTTGATACATAATCCAGGCTGACACTTGAGCACAGTACTGAAGTTACATCTTTCAGTTGAAATATTAAACTGAAGCCCTGTCTGCCCTCTCAAATGTACTTAAAATATCTCAATGCACAATTTTGAAGAAGAGCAAGGAGGTCGCCCCGATATCCTGGCCAATATTTATCCCTCAACTAATATAACTAAAACAGATCATCTGGTTATTTATATCATTGCTGATTGTGGGACCTTGCTGTGCACAAATTATCTGCTGTGTTTTCTACACTACAACAGTCACTATACTTCAAAAGTATTTAATTGGCTGTAAAGCATTTTGGGACTTCCTGAGGTTGTGTAAGGCCCTATAGAAATGCAAGTCTTTCTTTACTTTTGGTATTTAAAAGTGATTGCATCAGGTTCTCTCACAGCTTAGTGGGTAAATATACTGCATGGAATAGACTAGGAAGGGCACAGAATCAATTCTTCGCCTATGATGAGTTTGCTGATTCTTACCAAGCTAGTAGCAGGGTCTTAACACTAGGATTCAGCATCCTTTGGTAAGAAAAAGGGTAAACTGGCTGGGGTGTTTGCTCTTGAGTGCTATTCAGTAACTGCTGTTGGCTTTGTGTAGAGAGCAGGTGTAGATGGGTAAAAGCTCCGCTATGATATTTCCGGTGGACTGTTGAAACTCATAGTCTGGACACATAAATGAAGAATGGACATTGGGATGACATAGTGGCACATCACTCTGCAGCTCTATGATATTAGCCCCGAAAACATCCTGGTATAAGTGCGGGGTCCATCTGTCAAGTAATTTACCGCAGAATAAAGTTCATGTTGATGGGGAAGAAAATTTTATGAGCGAATGCTTGGTAGTCCCACTGAAAATGGCAGAAGGTGAGGATGAAGATGGCCAGCCGATGGACAGTGTGCTGCGTCCACCCTGAAATCAGCAGATGATTGCCTGAGGAGCTGACCCCTCTCATCTTTGGCTTACCACCCAAAACTCACCCCCACATGTGGGAGCCCCTCCACACCTTTCAAAGGAAGTGGCATGGATGCTAAACCAGGTGCTGACTTGGGGCCTCGGAGCTGCAAATCCAGAATTAGGAAGATGCAACTCCTGGCCTCTCCTTCCTCTTCATCAATGTTCTTACGGGGCAGGTGGAGGCTTGTCTCAATAGGGCCATTTTGGCAATGTCAGTCCAACATTTCTGGGTCTGCTGAGTTTGTCATAATTCTGGTGAACTCTTTCATCGAACTACAGTATGTGGACGACGCTTGCGTCTGCGCACATTCAGAGGCTGAAATCCAAGTCATCGTCAACATCTTTACTGACGCATACGAAAGCATGGGCCTTACCCTAAACATCCGTAAGACAAAGGTCCTCCACCAACCTGACCCCGCCACACAGCACTGATCCCCAGTCATCAAGATCCATGGCACAGCCCTGGACAGCGTAGACCGCTTCCCATAACTCAGGAGCCTATTATCAACAAGGGCAGACATCGATGACAAAGTTCAACTCCGCCTCCAGTGCGCCAGTGCAGCTTTCGACCGCTTGAGTATGAGAGTGTTCGAAGATCAGGCCCTCAAATCTGCCACCAAGTTTATGGTCTACAGGGTCCGCCCTCCTGTATGGCTCAGAGACGTGGACCATATACATTAGACACCTCAAATCGCTGAAGAAATACTACCAGCAATGCCTCTGCAAGATCCTGCAAATCCCCTGGGAGGACAGATGCACCAACGTCAGTGTTCACGTTCAGGCCAACATCCCCAGCATCGAAGCACTGTCCACACTCGACCAGCTCCTTTGGACGGGCCAAATTGTCCGCATGCCGACGCAAGATTCACAAAGCAAGCACTGTACTCGGAACTCCTACACGGCAAGCGAGCCCCATGTGGGCAAAGGAAACGTTTCAAAGCCTCCTTGATAAAGTGTAAATCCCCACTGATTGGGAGTCCTTGGTCAAAGACCACCCTAAGTGGAGGAGGAGCATCTTGGAGGGCGCTGAGCACCTTGAGTCTCGTAGCCGAGAGCATGCAGAAAACAAGCTCAGGTAGCGCAAAGAGCGTGTAGCAAACCAGATTCCCCATCCACCCTTTCCTCCAATTACTGTCTGTCCCACCTGCGACAGAGACTGTAATTTCAGAATTGGGCTGTTCAGTCACCTGAGAACTCACTTTTGAATTGGAAGCAAGTCTTCCTCGATTTTGGGGGACTGCCCATGATGAACTCCCACTGGACTTAGAGCCAGAACAGCCATTGATGTTTGATACCATTGTGCAGGGTACAGCTTTTGTACACATGACTCCTCAAATGGGGAGATACCAGTCTAAGCTTATTATGTTTTTGGTATCATGTTGCTTCCCACAGGAGATTGGTTCGAGTGAAGCATTTTACATCAGCCTGAGTATAGGTTGCCTGCTCACCCTCTCAGGGACTTATGGGCTGCAGGAAAACTATAAAGAGGGAAAGTCTAGAAAATGACACATTTTTATATGCAAAAGCTTACAATTTAAAAAAGATCGAACTTCCATTGGCACTTATCTGAAAATGTAGAACATTTATCTAGAATATAAATGTGATTTTACTTCAGAATAAGTTAGTGTAAGGACAGTTATGAACTGCAGCGCTCTCAATGAGTGATCTAATCTTGGAACTCTGAGAGCTTGTGCTGAGTCATATCTCCAGATGAGAGCACTCACTTAGAATATAACAGCTCATAACAGGGACTGATGCTGACACTCAGCATTCTCAAGCACAATTATTAATGATTCAGCCTATGTTGAATTACACTACTTTATTGAATACGATTGATAATGTTAAAAAAAGAAAAGGAGTGTAGTCCTGAGGGAAATCTTCAGAATAAGGATCAAGGACAAGGTTCCTGTTAGTGGCAGTTTTAGTGGAGATGGCAGTGGGGATTCTAAGTGCTGAAATGGTTTCACTTAGCTCTGTAAAATGAGTAGTAGCACCAGATTGATTCCCACTATGGTTATGATGTTAAATAAAAATAGAAAATGCTGGAAATACTCAGCAGATCAGGCAGCATTTGTGGAAAGAGAAACGGAGTTGGATTTTACTAAAAGCGGGCTGGATTTTTACCAAATTCGGCGTGTCCATGGTGGGCGACATCGGTGGGAGTCCCAGCCTCGCTGTTGGCTCCAGCCCACTGTGTGAAATGATTTTTCCCTGATTTTGTTGTTAAGCCCATCCAGATTATTTGCCGGCCACTTGAAGGAAGCGGGTCTAGTGATACAACATCAGTCGGTTTCCTTAAAGGGATCATGCGCAAATTTATTTTGACATTGCTTATGGAGGGAGTCATAGCAAGTAGGTAGGTCCTCTTCCCTTCACATGGGCAGAAGAGATCTACCCAGGAGACAAAAACAGCCTGTTGCACATTACACAGGAGGACACAAGCAAGGATGTTGTCAGGAGTACCAGGCTACAGTGGCTCAAACTTTTCAATTATCTCAGCAGATCACAAAAAGCCACGCTGAATCTCAACCTGCTGTGCCACTCATAATATCCCCATCATTCTGCCTTCCCTATCCTACTCCTGCACATCCTTACTCAAACCAACTTACATTGCACCTCCTCCCATCCCTCTCTATCCACAGTATCACTTCCGCATCTCACTAGCCTCCCCTCACACTCACCCTCATCCTAGTCCAATCATACTAACTAACAACAACAAGGGTAGGAACTTGGGTCTTTTAGCCAATGTTCATGTAGAGTTTCTGCTAATGTGTTGTCAAACATGAAAATCTTTATTTTTAACTCTTTGCCTTCTTGGACAGATCTGTGTGCACATTTGGAAGTGGCTTGGGGAGTTGCAGTCAATGGTGAGACATAACAGTAACCCCCGCGATGGTGATGAGTGTGAAAGGAATGGCTTGGGCATTGTAGGGATGCTTTATGGTGTTGGTGTGGGGTGGTGGCTGGTGCATCATGTGGCAGCCAGGGTGTACGGCATCAAGTGAAGTAATCTGGCCATGATGAAGTCATCCCTGGCATCACTAGCATCATGTGTTTGTGTGCTGACGCCCTGCGTCCTGTGCAACATCAGGTGATTGCAGAGAAGGTTGGTATTGTTGTTTGTGATGCTGGTGTGCCTGATGATGCTGATGTTGGGACTGATCGTGATAGGATTCTGAGGACCAAGGTGAGTGAGTTTCAAGGACAACGATGCTGATGAAATAGATGACAAGTGAAGTAGAGATGACAGAAGCAATCATTCAATGGTGGGAGAGGTAATGAGGTCAGAATGGATGGAGACTTGTGTAAAGACTTGCAACATTCTGAATCTGTAGCGGAAATGCAGTTTGGAGAAGCTAGTGCCTATGGAAACATTTCTCAATCAGCTGGGAGCTTTGACTTGACATTTGAAGCTGTGAATTCAATAGTTGAAACAATGGCAAGTGAATTCCCATCTCAACTTCACAGAAGAGGTCTAGGCACAGTGGGAAATTGGTAGGTGATATGTCACAATCAAAAAGCTGGGAAAAAAGCATTGTTAAGTCACTGTAAACAAGCCACTAATGATTTTAATTGCCTCCCCCGCGGGTGTACAAAGGGTGGCGGCAGTTTGGAGCAGCGGCAGATCGGGAGCAGCGGCCAGCATCGTGAGACCTGAGCGGGCGTGGGAGTACAAAGGGTGGCGGCAGTTTGGAGCAGCGGCAGATCGGGAGCAGCCAGCTGCGGCAGGGTAAAAGAAAAAGTAAAAAAATCCAAATCGAAGTGTGACGTCACAACCAAGCAGGTAAGTGGATTGGTGAGTATTTTTCTTTTTTTCAAGAAACCTTGGGCATTGTTGTAAGTTAGGAACTGCAATTAAATACATGTGATCTTTATTATCGAAGGAGAACCAGTTAACTAAATCAGCTGTTTGCTGAGTAGTGGCTGGGTGTGTTGTGCTAAGGTTTAGAGTTTAGTTCTACTCGATAGTTGCAAGTGTAACTGGAGGGATGGCAGGGCAGCTCAGTCCTGTGGATTGCGCATCCTGTGGCATGTGGGAAATCCTGGATGCTTCATGCAGCCTGGACGACCACGTGCGCAGGAGATGTCTCCAGCTGCACTAACTCGAGCTCCTTGTTTTGGAGCTTGAGCGGCAGCTGGGGTCACTGCGGTGCATCCGCGAGACTGAGAGCAACATGGATAGCACGTTTCTAGAGGCGGTCACCCCACAGCTTAAGCGTGTGCCGGCAGATAGGGAGTGACTGATCACCAGACAGAGGAGGAGGACTAGGCAGGTAGTGCAGGAGTCCTCTGAGTCCATCTCGCTCTCCAACCAGTACTCTGTTCTGAGTGTCGGTGGGGGCGATGGTGGCTCCGGGGAGTGTAGCCAGAGTCAAGTCCACGGCACCACGGGTGGCTTAGCTGCACGGGGTGGGAGGAGGAAGAAGAATGGAAGAGCCATAGTGGTAGGGGATTCGATAGTCAGGGGAGCAGACAGGCATTTCTGCGGCCGCAAACATGACTCCAGGATGGTATGTTGCCTCCTTGGTGCCAGGGTCAAGGATGTCACTGAGCAGCTGCAGGACACTCTGGGGGAGAGGGTGAACAGCCAAGGGTCATGGTGCACATCGGTACCAATGACACAGGTAGGAAGAGGGATGAGGTCCTGCAGGCAGTGGTTAGGGAGCTAGGAGAGAGATTAAAAAGCAGGACCTCAAAGGTAGTAATTTCCAGATTATTCCCAGTGCCATGAGCTAGTGGGTACAGAAATAGGAGGATAGAGCAGATGAAGACATGGTTGGAGAGATGGTGCAGGCAGGAAGGCTTTAGTTTCCTGAGGCATTGGGAACGCTTCTGTGGGACCTGTACAAGCCGGACGGGTTGTACCTCAACAGAGCCGGGACCAATATCCTCGTGGGGAGTTTTGCTAGTGCTGTTGGGGAGGATTTAAACTAGCTTGGCAGGGGAATGGGAACCTGAAAATAGATTCAGTAGGGAGGGGAGTAAAGCTGGAATTAGAAAGAAAGAGGAAACAAGCAGGAAAAAGGGGTTAAAATTTTTTTTAAAGGCACTTTGTCGAAATGCATGTAGCATTTGTAACAGAATAGATGAGTTGACGGCACAAATTGAGACAAATGGGTATGATATGATAGCCATTACAGAGACGTGGTTGCAAGGTGACCAGGACTGGGAATTAAATATTCAGGGGTATTTGACAATCCAGAAGGACAGACAGAAAGGAAAAGGAGGTGGGGTAGCTCTATTGATAAAGGATGGAATCACTGCAATAGTGAGAAACGATATTGGCTCAAATGATCAGGATGTTGAAACAGTTTGGGTGGAGATAAGGAATAGTAAGGGGAAAAATTCACTGGTGGCGTAGTCTATAGGCCCCCTAACAGTAGCAACTCTGTTGGTCGGAGCATAAACTAGGAAATAGTGGATTCTTGTAAAAAGGGAACAGCAATAATCATGGGTGATTTTAACCTCCATATTGATTGGACAAATCAAATTGGTCTGGGTAGCCTTGAGGAGGAGTTAATAGAGTGCATAAAGGACAGGTTCCTTGAGCAGTATGTAACAAAACCAACCAGGGGCAGGCTATCTTAGATCTGGTCCTGTGTAATGAGACAGGAGTAATAAACAATCGCCTAGTAAAGGATCCCCTTGGAATGAGTGATCATAGCATGATTGAATTTCAAATTTAGATGGAGGGTGAGAAAGTTAGATCTCTAACCAGCGTACTAAGCTTAAAAAAAGGAGACAATGAAGGTATGAGAGCAGAGTGACTAAAGTAAATGTTGGTCCCTTAGAGGACGAGACTGGGGAATTAGTAATGGGGAACATGGAGATGGCAGAAACTCTGAACAAATATTTTATATCTGTCTTTACGGTAGAGGACACTAACAATTTCACAACAGTGGATAGTCAAGGGGCTATGGGGGGAGAAGGAACTTAACACAATCACAATCACTAAGGAGGTGGTACTCAGTAAGATAATGGGCCTAAAGGCAGATAAATCCCCTGGACCTGATGGGTTGCATCCTAGGGTCTTAAGAGAAGTAGCGGCAGGGATTGTGGATGCATTGGTTGTAATTTACCAAAATTCCCTGGATTCTGCAGAGGTCCCAGCAGATTGGAAAACTGCAAATGTAATGCCCATATTTAAAAAAGGAGGCAGACAAAAAGCAGGAAACTATAGACTAGTTAGCCTAACATCTGTGGTTGGGAAAATGTTGGAGTCCATTAATAAAGAAGCAGTAGCAGGACAGGCAGAGTCAGTATGGATTTATGAAGTGGAAGTCATGTTTGACAAATTTGCTGGAATTCTTTGAGGATGTAATGAACAGGGTGGATAAAGGGGAACCAGTGGATGTGGTGTATTTGGACTTCCAAAAGGCATTTGACAAGGTGCCACATAAAAGGTTACTGCACAAAACAAATGTATTGTCGGGGTTGGGGGTAATATATTAGCTTGGATAGAGGATTGGCTAACTAACAAAAAACAGAGAGTCAGGATAAATGGTTCATTCTCTGGTTGGCAACCAGTAACTAGTGGAGTGCTGGAGGGATCAATGCTGGGACCAATCTATATTAACGACTTGGAAGAAGGGACTGAGTGTAATGTAGCTAAGTTTGCTGATAATACAAAGATGGGAGGAAAAGCAATGTGTGAGGAGAACACAAAAAATCTGAAAAAGGACACAGACAGGCTAAGTGAGTGGGCAAAAATTTGGCAGATGGAGTATAATGTTGGAAAGTGTGAGGTCATGCACTTTGGCAGAAAGAATCAAACAGCAAGTTATTATTTAAATGGAGAAAGATTAGAAAGTGCTGTCGCACAGTGGGACCTGGGGGTACTTGTGCATGAAACACAATAGGATAGTATGCAGGTACAGCAAATGATCAGGAAGGCCAATGGAATCTTGGCCTTTATTGCAAAGGGGATAGAGTATAAAAGCAGGGCAGTCTTGCTACAGCTATTCAGGGTATTGGTGAGGCCACACTTGCGTTACTGCGTGCAGTTTTGGTTTCCATATTTACGAAAGGATATACTTGCTTTGGAGGCAGTTCAGAGAAGGTTCACTAGGTTAATTCCGGAGATGAGGGGGTTGAGTTATGAGAAAAGATTGAGTAGTTTGGGCCTCTACTCATTGGAATTCAGAAGAATGAAAGGTGATCTTATTGAAACATATAAGTTTATGAGGGAGCTAGACAAGTTGCATGTAAAGAGGATGTTTCCACTGATGGGAGAGACAAGAACTAGAGGGCATTATCTTGGAATAAGAGGCCGCCATTTAAAACTGAGATGAGGAGAAAATTCTTGTATGAGAGGGTTGTAAATCTGTGGAATTTGCTGCTTCAGAGAGCTGTGGAAGCTGGCACATTGAATACATTTAAGACAGAAGTAGACAGTTTCTTAAATGATAAGGGGATAAGGGGTTATGGGGAGCGGGTTGGGTAATTGGAGCTGGGTCCATGATCAGATCAGCCATGATCTTATTGAATGGCGGAGCAGGCTCGAGGGGACGTATGGCTTTCTCCTGTTCCTATTTCTTATGTTCTTATGTTTTTATGTGTCGGGTCTGCTCATCACTGGCAAACCCACATTTGGGAAACGCGCATGGTGACAGGTTGACAGCGACTGTCAGAAAAAAACACTTTCCCACCCAACACGCCAATGTTTGCACCTGCAGACCACCCGGAAAATTCTGCCCAACATTTCAGGTCGATGACCTTTCATCAGAACTGGAAAACGTTAGCGATGGAACAGGTTTTAAGCAAGTATAGAGGCAGGGAAAGGCGGGAGTGGAAAAAAGGACAAAAAGTTCGATCTGTGATAGGGTGCAAGGCAGAAGAGATTAAATTACAAAATGGATGATGGTGCAAGGCAAAAGGAGATGGTAACAAGGCAAGTAAACAAAAGATCAGTCTAGAGGTGGTGTAAATAGCAATATGGGAATATCAGAATCATCAGAAATAGCTGCTGTCCAAAAAAACGGGGACAGTGGTTATAATCTGAAATTGCTGAAGTCAATGTTGAGATTGGGAAGCTGTAAAGTGTCTCATCAAAAGATGAGGTGCTGTTCCTCGAGTTTATTTTGAGCTTCATTGGAACAGTGTAAGAGGCTGAGGACAGTAAGGTTAGAGTTGGGCAGAGAGTTCAAATGACAGCGACCAGAAGTTCGAGGTCATGCTTGAGCACTGAATGCAGGTGTTCCAATAAGCGGTCACCCAATCTGCTTTTGGTCTCTCCAATGTAGAGGAGGCCACATCGTAAGCAGCGAATACAATAAACTAAATTGAAAGAAATACAAGTAAAATGCTGTTTCACCTGGAAGGAGTATTTGGGGCACTGGACAGTGGAAAGGGAGGAGGTAAAAGGGCAGGTGCTGCATCTCCTATGCTTGCACAGGAAGGTGCCGTGGGAAGGGGAGTGGCTGTTTGACGTGATAGAGAATTGGACCAGGCTTTCACAGATGTTGTTGGACTACAAGAGAGAATGATTACTGTTATATATGTATATTTGTATTTACTCTGTACAGCCACCAGAGGGCTCATCCCCTGGAGTCCCAATGGATCCCATAATCCCATGGGAGCACAGGAATTTAAGGAGGCTTCACAGGTTGCAGAGGCACTTTGGAGACCTGCAATAAAAAAATAAGGTCACACTTTACTTTGAGCTCACATTGTTCAGTCTGACTCTTTCTGCATACAAAACAACTGGGGACGAGATACAGATAGCGAACCCAAAGATGCAGAGAACACTGGGCATCCTAGAGAAATTCTCGGAGGGAGATGATTGGGAAACTTTTGTGGAGCGACTCGACCAATACTTCATGGCCAACGAGCTAGATGGGGAAGAGAGTGCTGGCAAACGAAGGGTGATCCTCCTCACCGTCTGTGGGGCACCAACGTATGGCCTCATGAAGAATCTGCTCACTCCAGCGAAAACCATGGAGAAATCATTCGATGATTTGTGCACACTGCTCTGAGAGCATTTGAACACAAAGGAAAGCGTTCTGATGACGAGGTACCGGTTCTACACCTACAAAAGGTCTGAAGGCCAGGAAGTGGCGAGTTATGTCACCGAGCTAAGACACCTTGCAGGACATTGCGAATTTGAAAGACATTTGGAGTACATGATCAGAGACTTTTTCGTACTTGGCATTGGTCACGAAACCTTACTTCGCAAACTTTTGACTGCAGAGACCCAACCTTGAGTAAGGCCCAGGCGTTCATTGCCACCAGTGACAATACGAAGCAAATCTCTCAGCACACAAGTGCTGCTACAAGTACTGTGAACAAAGTGATGTTGTTTTCGAATTATAACGTACAGGGCAGGTCACACATACCTGTAGCTACACGTCCACAGATGTTTCAGAGTCCACCATCAAGGGTGATGAATGCAAGGCCATTAACACCTTGTTGGCACTGTGGGGATGATCATCATTTCCATTCATGCGATTCAAAGAGCACATTTGCAAGGGCTGTTGAACAATGGGACACCTCCTACGACTGTGCAGGTGAGCTGCTAAGCTTGTTAAACCTGCAAAGCATATGTTGCAGTGGAGGACAGATTCATGGAGGATCACGACGAACCAGAGCCTCAGGTCGAGGAGGCAGAGGCACATGGGGTGCACACATTCACCACGAATTGTCCCCCGGTAAAGCTGAATGTTGAACTAAATGGACTTGCGGTGTCAATGGAGCTGGACACGGGCACAAGCCTGTCCATCATGGGCAAAAAGACTTTCGAAATGTTGTGCTGCAACAAGGCCTCAAGGCCAGTCTTAACTCCAGTTCGCATGAAACTAAGAACTTACACAAAATAACTGATTCCTATAATCAGCAGTGCTACCGTAAAGGTCTTCTACGATGGAGCGGTGCACAAGCTACCACTCTGAGTGGTACCAGGTAATGGTCCCACGCTGCTCGGCAGGAGCTGGCTGGGAAAGATACGCTGGAACTGGGATGATATCCGAGTGCTATCGCCCGCTGACGAAACTTCGTGTGCCCAGGTCTTAAACAAATTTCCTTCGCTGTTCGAACCAGGCATCGGGAAATTCCAAGGAGCAAAAGTGCAGATCCATCTAATTCCGGGGGCACGACCCATCCATCACCAGGTGAGAGCAGTACCGTACATGATGAGAGAAAGGGTAGAGATCGAGCTAGACCGGCTGCAAAGAGAGGGCATCATTTCCCTGATCAAGTTCAACGAGTGGGCCAGTCCTATCGTCCCAGCCCTCAAGGGAGACTGCGCCGTCAGAAGCTGTGGCGATTACAAAGTAACTATCAATTGTTTCTCCCTGCAGGACCAATACCCACTACCAAAGGCTGACGACCTCTTTGCCACGCTGGCGGGAGGAAAGACATTCACGAAGCTGGATCTGACTTCAGCCTACATGATGCAGGAACTGGAGGAATCATGAAAGGCCGTCACCTGCATCAACACGCACAAAGGTCATTTTGTTTATAACAGATGCCCGTTTGGAATCTGATTGGCGGCGGCGATATTCCAGAGAAACATGGAAAGCTTATTGAAGTCGGTCCCGCACACAGTGGTCTTCCAGGACGACATCTTGGTCACAGGTCGGAACACAGTCGATCACCTGCAGAACCTGGAGGAGGTTCTTAGTCGACACAACCACGTGGGGCTCAGGTTAAAACGCTTGAAGTACGTTTCCCTGGCACCTGAAGTGGAGTTCCTGGGACGGAGGATTGCGGCGGATGGCATCAGGCCCACCAACGTGAAGATGGAGGCAATCGAGAACGCACTGAGTCCACAGAACATGACGGAGCTGCGGTCGTTTCTGGGACTCCTGAACTAATTTGGTAACTTCTTACCGGGTCTCAGCACACTGTTAGAACCACTGCATGTCTTACTATGAAACGGGACGAATGGGTTTGGGGCAAAAGCCACAAAAATCCCTTTGTAAAAGTGAGAAAATTGTTATGCTCAAACAAATTGCTTGTATTGTTTGATCTATGTAAGCGTTTGGTAGTGGCATGTGATGCATCGTCATATGGCATTGGGTGTATATTGCAACAAGCTAATGATTTCGGGAAACTGCAACCAGTTGTTTAAGCATCCAGGAGTCTGTCTAAGGCTGAGAGAGCCTACAGCATGATTGAGAAAGAAGTGTTCAGTTTTGGTCTCTTAATCTGAGGAAGGACGTTCTTGCCATTGAGGGAGTGCAGCGAAGGTTCACCAGACTGATTCCGGGATAGCTGTTCTGACATATGAGGAGAGACTGGATCAACAGGGCCTGTATTCCCTGGACTTTAGAAGGATGAGAGGGGTTCTCATAGAAATATCTAAAATTCTGATGGGATTGGAAAGGTTAGATGCAGGAAGAATGTTCCCGATGTTGGGGAAGTCCAGAACCAAGGGACACAGTCTAAGGATAAGGGGTAAGCCATTTAGGACTGAGATGAGGAGAAACTTCTTCACTCAGAGAGTTGTTAACCTGTGGAATTCCCTACCGCAGAGAGTTGTTGATGCCAGTTCATTGGATATATTCAAGAGGGAGTTAGATATGGCCCTTATGGCTAAAGGGATCAAGGGGTATGGAGAGAAAGCAGGAAAGGTGAATGATCAGCCATGATCTTATTGAATGGTGGTGGAAGCTCAAAGGGCCGAATGGCCTACTCCTGCACCTATTTTATATGTTTCTATGTTTCTGTGTTAGCGTGTGTCTATGGGGTAAAGAAAATGCATCAATACCTGTTTGGGGTAAAATTCGAATTGGAAACTGATCTTAAGCCACTTATATTCCTGTTCTCCGAGAGTAAAAGAATATTAATGCATCGGCCCGCATCCAGATCTGGGCACTCACGTTGTCCGTATACAATTACACTATCCGCCACAGGCCAGGCACAGAAAACTGCGCCGATGCTCTCAGTAGGCTGTCATTGTCCACCACGGGGTTGGAAATGGCGCAGCCTGCAGATCTAGCCATGGTTATGGAAGCATTTCAGAGTGAGCAATCACCCATCACTGCTCGGCAGATCAAAACCTGGACAAGCCAGGACCCCTTATTATCTCTAGTCAAAAGCTGTGTGCTTCACGGGAGCTTGTCCAGTGTCCCAGTGGAAATGCAGGAAGAGATAAAGCCGTTCCAGTGGCACAAAGATGAAATGTTTATACAGGCAGACTGCCTTCTGTGAGGCAATCGAGTAGTGGTCCCCAAGAAGGGCAGAGACACCTTCACCAATGACCTCCACAGTACCCACCCAGGCATTGTAATGATGAAAGTGATAGCCAGATCCCACATGTGGTGGCCCGGTATCGATACGGAATTAGAGTCCTGCATTCACAGATGTAATATATGCTCGCAGTTAAGCAATGTACCCAGGGAGGCGCCGCTAAGTATATCGTCTTGGCCCTCCAATCCGTGGTCTAGGGTACACGTCAACTATGCAAGCCCGTTCTTGGGCAAAATGTTCCTTGTGGTTGTAGACTTGTACTCCAAGTGGACTGAATGTGAGATAATGTTGGCTAGCACGTCTGCTGCCACAGTTGAAAGCCTGCGGGCCATGTTTGCCACACACGGCCTACCCGATGTCCTGGTGAGCGACAACAGGCCATGTTTTACCAGTGCTGAGTTCAAAGAATTCATGACCCGTAACGGGATCAAACATGTCACATCTGCCCCGTTTAAACCACCGTCCAATGGTCAGGCAGAGAGAGCAGTGCAAACCATCAAGCAAGGCTTGAAGAGGGTAACTGAAGACTCGCCTATCCCGAGTCCTGCTTAGCTACCGCACGAGATCTCACTCACTCACTGGGATCCCACCTGCTGAACTGTTCATGAAACGAGCACTTAAGACAAGGCTCTCGTTAGTTCACCCTGATCTACATGAACAGCTAGAGAGCAGGCGGCTTCAACAAAGTGCATACCATGATAGTGCAAATGTGTCACGCGAGATTGAAATCAATGATCCTGTATTTGTTTTAAATTATGGACAAGGTCCCAAGTGGCTTCCTGCCACTGTTGTGGCCAAAGAGTGGAGCAGGGTTTTTTAGGTCAAATTTTCAAATGGACTCATTCACCGGAAACACTTGGACCAAATCAAACTTAGATTCACAGACTATCCTGAGCAACCTACCTTGGATCTGACCTTTTTTGATCCTCAACATACATACCAGTGGCAACCGGCACCATGGTTGACCACGAAGCAGAACCCATCATCCACAGCAGTCCAGCAGGGCCCAACACACCAGGCAGCCCAGCGGCCAGCTGCACAGCAGCCCAGCGAGGACCCAACAAATGATTCAACAACACCAGCTTTCACAGCGAGACGATCAACCAGGGCAAGAAGGGACCAGATCAACTCACATTGTAAATAGTTAAACTATTGACTTTGGGGGGGAGTGTTGTTATATATGTATACTTATATTGACTCTGTACAGCCACCAGAGGGCTCATCCCCTGGAGTCCCTTGGGAGCACAGGTATTTAAGGAGGCTTTGCTGATTGGAAAGGCTCTCTGGAGATCTGCAATAAAAGACTACGGTCACACTTTACTTTGAGTTCACAGTGTTCAGTCTGATTCTTTCTCCGTACACAACACTTACATATGGCATTGAAAGTTGAACCAGCCCATTCCTTCCTCCCCTGCCGACAAATATGTAGGTTTCAAAGATTAAAAGATTACATAGAAAATGGCACAAAATGTTCAATTCACAAGCATCATATGTATTTCATACCTTTGTATTTCACCATTGTATTTCATTAATCCATTTACTGAAGGAATCATTGGTTTGCTTTATTGATTTGTATTCATGTAAAACTGACACTCAAGATTTAAAGTTCGCATATCCTTTGAAAGGTTCAAGAAGATAAATGCAACAATAAAAACTGCAGAAACTCAAAGAGCAATGAAAAGAGCACAGCACACATTCCTCATGTCTGCACCTTTTCAATACTTGATGAGCAAGCTGTTCGGTGAAGACAAACAATAACAATGTATTAGCAGCAGCTGGCCGACACAGCCCTAATTTCACTTACTCAATGAGAAAAGCATTAGCTGGTGGCAAACTAAACTTAGTAGCACACACTGTACAGCAACATTCTGAAGTAAAATAAATTCAATATACTGGGTTGCATAGATAATTGAATCGGAAATAATTTTGCACAGCAGAAAAAGAATAGAAATGTGCCCTTCTTTTAGCTTCAGGCTATATTTATTTGTATAATAATTTAACGGAGAACACACTGGTGACGTACTCATACAATCTTAATGTGATAATCACATTATAAAGCGGATTAAATGCTTTTCAAATATTTACTGATAGATAGAGATGGCCTTTAGGCATACAGTAGAACTCAAAAATCAACTATCTCTGTTCCATCAGGCAGTTTTTCCTCTTCCATGTTTATATGTTGCTGTATTCACGACAAAGACAATCATAATCCCATGGAAAGTCCATAATTTTACATAAGTGACATAATTTTACAGAGTTGCAGAGTGTGATTTTATAGTAACATCAATTCTATCAGAATAATAACATTATACTGCTCAGCGGAATATTAGTCAAAATGGATCCACATCGCTGGGCCCCAGCTGCTGCCAACACTTGAAATCACCAGCCAAACGGATGATTTGTTTTGTCAGTTCCCATATGGGCTCCTCGGTGAGGTATTCAACCACAAAGGAAAGCTTACACTTTGGTCAAGCTTTTATTTTTATTGCTTGGAACAGTCTTATCACCGACACAAAGCCAACAGCCTATTTTATTCAGTGATGTAATATGGATTTTGGTGTCAGTGGAACATTTAAACTCAAATTTAATTCAAGACATTCTTCAGCATTAAAGTTTTCATCTTCAGATGTTATAACTGGAAATATCCATCGACTTACTTGGGCCTTCTGGTTGCCCCTTTTTTCCACATGTTGGGGTCGATAGTCATGTGTAGCCATTTTTGTGTCTAGGCCTAATCTAAATGAAGTTGGCTAACTGCTAGAGCTAATACTGGAAAGTTAGAAAATCCACTGGGATGACTGCTATGTAAAGGAAATCTGCAGTCCCTTAAAAGGAAGTTGCACTTTTTGATGGTGGATAGAGGACGACAATTTTCTGGAGCAGCATGCAGCATGACTTCAACCAACCCAGAATCTCTCATGCAGTGCTGGAATGTCTCAAATAGGGAGTCAGCAGCAGACATGGAAAGAGGTGGAAGTGCATGTAAATGCCACTAGTATTATTCCCACAAGCTGGCTGAAGTGCAGGGAAAAGTTAAATTGATAGTGCCATCACATCTTGCTTACACTCTTCAGAGCCTTGCATTAGCTTACTTTATAACAAGCACTCTTGTTGTGTTCCTACTCTAGTTGTTTGTTACAGCTCAATGTACGGGCATTAGGACCCTGCGGGAGCTATTCAAAGTTGCTGTATTCATTCTGGTTCATGCCGGTTTGGGGACACCATTTTGGGTTGTATAAAAGCACAGTTAAGTTGCATTACACTTCTCCTGGCTCAGTTTGTCATTTATTTACGCATACACAACATCATTTGGCGACGAGGATGAATCAAATTAACCTCCGTACCCCCTCACCTTTCCTCGCCACACCCGGGGACCCTCCAATTCCATGGCCGAGATGGATAAAAAGTTGTTCTACATACATCACAGTAAGTGGGTTAGACGGCGATAATGTAACATCAGCTCGCCGCCGTGCAATAATTATCCACTGCCTCAGCACTGAAGGCCAATGCATCTTTGGCCAAATCAAAGACACAGAGTCCTACGACAAAATGGTAAGAGCACTAGAGAACTATTTTGGGCCAAAGAAAAGTACCGTGATGGAGAGGTATCAATTTTGTCAAAGGAGGAATGGGAATGTCGAACCAATAAAACAGTACATCATTTGATTAACTGAACTGGCCGCTACATGTAACTTTGGAGCACTTACAGAGGAAATGATCAGCGATCAAATGATTGAGAAAACAACGATCCCCCGCATTCGGGAACGCTTACTAATGGAGGATGATAAATTGACATTCGACTAAAGCAGCGAATTTGGCCATCCAAATCAAATCAGCGCTTTCCGACTCAAAAGCAATCAGATCCCCTGCTTTCCCTGTGAAGCAGACTGCAGCTACAGCTCACGTGCAAGGTGTTCGTCCAAAGCTGAAATTACAGCAGAGACCCAGGGCTAGTAATAAGCCACCCAGTATGGATCACTGGCTTAACTTCCACTGTTTTAACTGTGGGGACAAATAACACTCAGCAAAGAGTCCTAACTGCCCTGCACGTGGGAAGAAATGCTCTGCATGTTGTAAAATGACCATTTTGCTCGTGTCTGTCACTCATCGCAGCATATTCGACAGGTGGACAATCCTGATAGTGATGACCCCAGTATGAATCAGCCGATGGTCAGATCGCCTTCATCAGTATAACTTTGATGTACGGTACATTGCTGGCAGTCGCAACCACATAGCTAACATGCTCAGCCGCTTGACACCTGTTTCGGACTCTGGTGCTGACTTGTTCACAGATGATGACACATATGTCACATCGATCATCCCTCAGTCCATCAGAAACCTTGTCTCCTGTGACGAACTCAAAACCGAATCACAGAGTGATGCTACGCTCGAGCACGTGAGCCACTTCCTCCAGACAGAGTGGCCTAAGCAAATTACGAAAGAGCTGAAAACCTTCCACAGACTTCCCGATGAATTTTCCGTTTGGAACGATGACTGCCTAGCTCATGATGATAGAGCAGTAATTCCCAAGCGTGTTCTCTCATTGGCACACGATGGACACCCTGGCATTGGTCTGCATGAAGCAGAGATGTCGTGATTCAGTATGGTGGTCTGGGATTGACACTCGCATCGAGGAATTAATTTCACACAGCGAAGCATGCAGTCTGAGTGAAAAGGCCATAAACATCCGACCAGCACCAATGAAGCCCATTCCATGGCCACAAAGATCATGGCAACAACTTCAGTTGGATATCTTCTGTCTAGTTGAAGCAGCTCCACAGCACCAGCGGTTCCTTGTTGCATTCCAAACAGCCAGAAGTCACCACAACATGTTCAGTGACCTCATCAATGATCGTCACCATTCTGCAGCATATGCTCACGAGGTGGGGCCTCCCAGAGGTCATAATTACTGACCACAGTTTGTGTCTGACCAGTTTGCAGATTTTCTCATTCGTTATGCTCGGTACAATCCTCAAAGCAACAGAGGTGTTGAACATTTTAACCGTGTCATCAAAGAGGGTTTGAAAGGCAACCTCGCAGCAGGCCAAACATTCGACGAAGTGGTTCAAACCATTCTCCGCACATACCGTTCGACAGTGCACTCGCTAATAGCGAAGACACCAGCTGAGCTCATGATAGGGTGGAATCTTCACTGGCTACTGGACATTATTAACCCCCCAGCCAAACCGAGCACGAAGAGAACCACACTCGCATCCCAAATTTCGGAACGCCAATGAAAAGCGAGTCGTACACTGACACAAAATGACGCGCTCAAAAGCCCCAACTGAAGAACGAAGATTGCCTCAGAGTTAAACGCCCAAACCGTAGTCATAAGCTTGCATCTTCACTTCAGCCTCTAAAACAGATCGGACAAAAGTTCAGCCTGCACACCTACGAGCTCAATGATGGAACTCGATGGAACACTCATAGACTGATCCCAATTCACAGGTCAACAGAACAGCAGGATGGGACAGAGGCACCGTTCTGTTTCCCAACCGAAAACCTCGATCAAACATCGCAAGCTCCACGCCGGTCTCAGCGTATCAGATCACGAACTGGCTATCTCAATGACTTTGTCTGTACATAGACTGTGGTTTTAAAAATGGGGGAAATATGTTGTGTTCAGGCTCTATTTGTTTGTTACAGCTCACAGAAATGCCATTCGGACCGTGCAGGAGCTATTCACAGTTGCTGCATTCATTCTGGTTCATGCCGGTTTGGGAACACCTTTTTGGGTTGTATAAAAGTTAAGTTAAGTTACATTTCTCCTGGCTCAGTCTGTCAGTTATCTACACGTACACAAGAACTATCACTTCGCATGCCGCTCCTCCAATCAGAACAGGACAGCACTCATTCTGCTTGAACGCACACCCTCAAAACATGACTCTGCCATCAAAGCTACTTCCCGCTCTTGATTACATTCTGCTTCTTCCTCTCGTCACAAAAAAACTATGCCAAGCTTTCTCAGACATCTTGAAAGTTCAACAGGGTGCAAACAAAACCACTTGCAATGGCAGGAGAAACTGCAATGGAGACTACAAGAAGAGGACAAGGTCCTGCCTCTATTCAGATCCTGACTTCAATGGAAGAGGTCGCTAGCAGAGTGAGGACACACAGTATTGGAGATATAAAGTGAGCATGCAGCATTGGAGATATAGGGAGTTGGGGTCAGGTGGGAGGTTAAAGAATTAAAAATCTGAATCCCAAACTCTTCCCGCCTCCAGCCCACCCACTTGTAGTTTTAATGGAGGCGGGATATGGCGTGAGCAGCGACCCTGCTCGCAGGAGGTGCACTGGCACTTTGAATATGTAATCAGGATGTGTGTCTCGTGGTGATGCACCATTTTAAACTTAACTGTGGGCGGGTGGGTTTCCGTGGCCTCGGGGAACTCGCCAGCTAAAGGACGGTGAGGACTGCTGCATCCAGGAGGTAAGTGCCTTTACACCTACCTGCCGCCTGATAACAGGGGTAATCATGCAATGAGAATGGAATGTTGCCATCTCTTGGGGAGACAACACATTTGAATCCTCGCACCATCTTTAACCAATACCTGCCTGGTGCCAGAAAGCCAGTTGGAGAAGATTGCCCTGGTAGCTGCCGAATTGCTACAGTCTGCAGCAAAGTCCTCTCAATCCTGAGCTCCGAGAGGACATGACCATGAATATCTCACATGTCCTTGGCTGAGCTACAGCAGCCTTCAAGCTCACATGCTGCAGCCACTGGGGAGCATCTCATAGGAACAATAGAGTAGGTAAGAGAGAACTTAGGATGGACACTTCTGGTTTATACTAGGGTAATAATGAGTATTAGGCATATGACCCTTTATGAAATCTTTGTGTGCGTAGAGTGTTCCTGCAGTAGCTGGTGATCCTGCAATGTTAGTTGACATGAATATCAATTTTGGTCTGTGGGCAGTTGCAGTTTAGTTGAGGGCGGAATGATTAGGAGAGATGTTGGACGTGACTGTTAATGCAGGGGAGTAGAGATTGTTCAGCTGAAGCGCTCTTCAATGAGCTGCTGCTGAAGAACTTTAGTTGCAGGCAGGTGTCAGGGCCCTCCTCACTTCCTTGCATCCTCTACGTTTTCAGTCTCATCTTTTCATCAGGCTGAAGGTGCTCATCCAGTGGTGGCTGCATGTGTTTTCCCCATTGCAGAGCAAACTTATGCAGAATACAGCAAACCACTGTCATATGGTCACTCTTTGTGGGCAGTATTGCAGGAAACCACCAGATCTGTCCAGGCAACAGATCCGTTGCTTGGCGATTCCAATGGTCTGCTCGATGAGGGTTCTAATTGGTCCATGGATCTGGTTTTAGCTCAGGCATAGAATGTAGGTTCCTGAGAGGAGCCCTTGTCCCCTAGCACATGCTGTGCAAGGGTAAAGAATGGACTGGGGCGGTGGGGGGCAGGGGAGTGAGGGGAGGTGGGGTGGTTTTGAAAGATGGTGCAATATAAAGCATCATGGCAGGTGCCAGGAAAGTGGGCACAGACCTGCATGATGCGCTATTGATGATCAGATACCAAATGCACATTAATGGTGTAGAATCCTTTGGCATTCATAAAGCAGAGGGATCATGTAAAGGAGGCCACAGTGTGACACAGATGTAGTCAATGACGCATTGAGCATTGAGGAAATCTGCGATCTGTGAGAATTCCAGAGCTCTACTTTGCTGCTTCTGGGTATCTATGGGGCAAGTATTGAAAACAAGGCATCAGTCACTTGCTTAATGCAAGCATGAACTGCAGACCGATTGATGTTACTAATATCCCTTGAAACAGCCTGAAAGGATCCAAAGGCAAACAAGTTGATGGTTGCATTGCCCATGGCTGCAACAGGCAATGCTGTGTCAGCTGCAACAGTTGGTTACAGGAGATGACACAACTCGGTGACAGACTTCCTGGAAAAGCAAAGCCTCCTTATTGACTGCACCTATAAACACTGTTGGGAGGATAAGGATTCTTGTGTGGTCACCTCCTTCAGTTTGCTCTCCCTACAGCTGCTACAGTGTTTGCTCTTTTCTCCTGCTGCTGCTGCTCCTCCTCTTACTGATTACTGAGCATGATTACTGTTCCTCCAAATTTTGTCATTTTCAACGTAAAAGCCGAGAAATTAGCTCCTTGCTTATCAACTTTCGATAACTGAACACATTGCACGTCGCTGGAGAAATACCACCAACAATGTCTCCGCAAGATACTGCAAATCTCCTGGGAGGACAGACGCACCAACGTTAGATTCCTCGACCAGGCCAATATCCCCAGCAGTGAAGCACTTCCACACTTGATCAGCTGTGCTGGGCAGGCCACTTTGTTCGCATGCCTGACACAAGACTCCCAAAGCAAGCGCTCTACTCGGAACTCCTTCATGACAAACGATTCAAAGGTGTGCAGAGGAAACAGTTCAAGGACACCCTCAAAGCCTCCTTGATAAGGTGCAACATCCCCACCGACACCTGGGCGTCCCTGGCCAAACACCGCCTTAAGTGGAGGAAGTGCATCCAGGAGGACACTGAGCACCTCGAGTCTCATCGCCGAGAGCAGGCAGAAACCAAGCACAGGTAACGGAAAGAGCGTGCGGCAAATCAGTCCCACCCACACTTTCCCTCAACGACTGTCAGTCCCACCTGTGACAGGGACTGTGGTTCTCGTATTCGACTGTTCAATCACCTACGGACTCATTTGTAAAGTGGAAGCAAGTCTTCCTCGATTCCTAGGGACTGCCTATGATGATAACTGAACACATTCATATGAAATTCCTTCAGTATTTTAATGGAGGTCTAAACTCATTAAAAATGTACTGACTTTTTAACAGGACCATCCAGCAGATTGCAGCAACGAGTATCCACTTAAAATACATTGGGCTAGAAACTCCACCTTTTTTTGCTTAACGCACATTTAACGCCCATTTAACCGCTGAAATTACATATAATGCCCATATATCGCCCACTTTGGCACAAACTGGAAACTGACGGGCTTTTTTAGGAGACTTATCGCTGAGCCTCTGTGGTCTTGCCTGGGGCCGCATTGCTGGCTGAGCTGCAAGACACAAATGAGATTGTTAGAAGAGAATGGGGTGCTAGGATGACAAGGTGAGTCCAGCGCTACACTCAGCATATGCACGACAAAAACAGCACCACTCTCAAAATCATCGCAGACATCACATTTCATGACCAACAACACATTGTGGATTGCAATGATTTTCATTAGGTCAACATTATTTCTATGACACTTTTAGAAATTGTTTATCATATATAATTGTTCGGATATGAGTTGGTGTGGCATCTATTGAATTTACATGACGCAATGGTGCAAGCTTTACTCACGTGGCATCACTTCAGGTTCTGCAGATGCGTCTGTGGCAGTCCTGGGGAGCTTCCCCACAAGTGCTTGTACTCGCTCCTCCATGTCAGTGATGTCACTGGGGATTGGTGGCCCCCCACCCGTTCGCCTCTGCACGGACCTCATCGTTGATAGCTTCTTCTGTAAAAGGTGACACGGCGACATGGCATGAGATCATTGCGTAATATCATTTCTAGGTATTGTCACAGACACTGATACAACACATAACCGCCAGATTTAATCATGATTATTAAGATTATTATCTTTCTTTACCTAAAGACGTACACCGTTATTGCAGGCTTTGAGTAAAACACTCCCGGTAAAAGTGCAAGACCTCATATCTGCTGATAGTCAGTCATGACTGTTACAAATCAAATTTTATAAATACATAAGTACATGTAAATCAATGTAATTCTTACTCTTGTGGATCCCACAAGGTCATTCCATCGTTTGCTGCATTGGTTGCCCTCACACACCTCATTGGTCACCGACGAGACGACCTCTGCTATCTCGGTCCATATCCTCTGGTCGGCCTTTGGGGTGGGCTTCCCACGCCCTCCCTGTGTCAAATCATCCCAGCGTGGCTCGACCTCCTGCAGGAGGGAGGTATTTGCCTCATCCGAGAACCTCCTGGCTCTTTTGCGGCATCCAATGTGCTCCTCTCCCACCTCACTGATCTCACCAGCATCAGTCTCCACAGTGTGCTGTGATGCCTCCTCCTCTCCCTCCATTATAGGGCAAATTCGGTCAAATGTGTGGCTGTTAACAGCTACTTTTTGTTTGTCTACTTGCTGTGAAGCTCTAAAGTCTCCCTCCTTCCTCCCAAAGCAGCCACACCTCACCCAGACACGCCTTCATTCCCTCTGAGCTCCCTCCCTCTCTGTTTCCTCTTCTGCGCATGTCATGGTGACCCTTGACCTCCTGAATTGCAGGAATTGAGCATTGCCATGCCGTTGCTAAGGATGGCCACACTTTACGGTAGAAGGTCAAAAAAATTTAATGCTACCACTTATTTGATATCGCTCACGGTAACGCTCATTTTCAAAAATGTAAACAAGATGTTTTCAGAATGGGCGTGAAACCGACGATCTGAAAACCCTTTTTTACCGCCCATGCCGGAAATAACGCTCATTTTTTGGGCAATAAGCTCAAAAGTGAAGGTTCTGGTCCATTAGACTTTCACTTCAGTGGTTGATTACTTTTCATTAATATAAATTATATAGTTCTCTCTTAAGCTGTTACTCACCAGTGAGAGATCACTGATTATATAAACCTCGACCCAGAAATAAGAGTCTTTAATTCATAAAGTTTGCTACCTGCAAATAGACAATTTTCTATATGCTGGACACAGACTAGACATATCTTGATGCATAACATTGAATTTAATCATGTTCTTTTTGTTTGTTATATGGGGGTTGATCTCGGTTGGGGTGTGTCCTTACTCACTTTCCCACAGACTGAACTTATCCCTCACTACAGGCATGAATTCCCAGCCTATCTGCTAACGCTTTTCCAGCTTTCATATTAATTATGCCAAAGGATGATCCTCCACAGTTCCTTTTATTCCTTGTTTCTCCCTTATCCCCAATATGTTTGATGTTCTCCTTCTTAATACCTGTGGGTTCAAAAATACATAGAAAATGAAAAGAACACACACACAGGCACTCTCTCATACATACACTGGCCATGATTTTGCCTACCAAGGCAGGTTCACTGCAGCTAAGGTCAGTAATGGGATACCAGCCCCCTGCCGGCTCCATCCCGTTCTGTAGAAGTGATTTTCCGATAATTGGGCTTGTTAAATCCGCCCAGCGAGGTTCCTGACCGATTAAACAGAAGCGATCTGATGACGTTATTTGATGACGCGTAATCATCCGGTTTCCTTAAAGGGATCGTGGTCAAATTTACTTTGACGTTTGTGCTGTCAGTGTTCTATATTGAGGTGCTGTAAGCACTGACAAGCACTGCACAAAGCGCTGCACCCAGGCTCTCCCATGACGCCTTTCATGTGCTTCTGGAGGGAGTCACAGCACGCAGGGAGGTTCTCTTCCCTTCCAATGGGTGGAACAGAACTCCCCAGGACATCAACACAGCCTGGTTGCATATTGCATAGGAGGGCACAATCAGGGATATTATCAGGAGGACTAGGCTGCAGTTGCACAAACCTTTCAACAATCTCAGTAGATCACAAAACGTTACTGCAAAGCCACACTCAACCCTATCCTGCTGTGCCACTCATCACATCACCATCACTCTACTGTTTCTACCCTACTCCTGCACATACTTACTCACACCAACTTAGCTTGTTCATCCACTCATCCCTCTCTCTCTATCTACATTATCACAGCCCCATCTCACTAGCCACCCCTCACACTCATCCTCATCTGAGTTGAAGCATAGCAACTAACAACACACAAGGGTAGGCTTTTGGGTATTTTATACAATGTTCATGTAAAGTTTCTGTTACTGTGTTGTCACACATTGAAATCTTTATTTTCAACACTTTATACCTTCTTGGACAGATTTGTGTGCACCTTTGGAAGTGGCTTAATGAGTTGCAGTGAATGGTGAGACATAACGGTATCCCCTGCAATGGTGATGAGTGTGAAAAGAATGGCTTGGGCATTGTAGGGATGCTTTATGATGTTGGTGTGGGGTGGTGCCAACCTGGCGCATCATGTCACAGCCAGGGTGTACAGCATCAAGTGAAGTAAATCTAGCCATGGTGAGGCCATCTCTGGTGTCCCGCCAACAATGTGTTCGTGTGATGATGCCCTCTGCAACATCAGTTGATTTCGGAGAAGGTTGGTGTTTTTTGTGTTGGTGCTGGTGTGCCTGGTATTGCTGGTATGCCTGGTGATACAAGTCTATTTATTGGGTGGGGTGAGTGGTAGGCTGTTTGTGTTTGGGAAATTCAAATGAATCCCCTAAATTAAATACAGTTCATGTGAAGAAGCAGAGGTTGAGAACTGCAGGAGATAATACAAAGGAGTACTCTTATTTCCCTTTTAATTGGCACCCATTTTCAGCATGGCACAGATCGAGACTGAGCATGGCAAGCTTTGCACCTGTGCCCACTGGATCCAACCAGTGGAGAGAGCGCATGTGAAGGAAACTATTTTGTCACTCAGGGCGGTGAATATGGACTGCAGACATTGTTTGTCGAGAGATGAGAGCTGTGTATTTGAATTACTGCCTTGAGAAAAGTTTAAACTCAAACTCAAATCATTGAGTCGCTGTCTTTCGGGAATCTTTGCATGAATTAAAAAGTGAACGCGCTAATTTCTTTAACAATCCTTAACTATCAAATAGAACATCATGTATTGTTGCAATCATGCACCATGGTCAGATATAAATGTCAGTTTAATTTGGCTCGTTAACAGGTTGGTTGAGAATTAAAAATAAGAATGAATGTCTGAAATAAGATAACATATATATAACCAAGTCCTTCAGTTTGGTAATAACAGTTGATGCTGTATAATCCCGCAAACTTTCATGAGCTCGCCTACTATTTCAGAATAGAAGTTTATTTGTCTACAAAAAATAATATATATATATATATATACAAAACAAGCATAAAAAAATCAATTGAACCCTGGCAAGATTTGACCAACAAATATAAATTGCAAAAGGAAATATGTCCCTCTGAAATTGCATTGAAAATAAAGCATTGGAATGTCAAAAAAAAATGACAGGACGTAGTTTATCAAAGAAATAATTTTAACAAGGTTGTTCTGGGTAACTTGGGCACAAAATCCACAAGATATAATCGTTGACCATGATGAAGATTTTTTAACCTTGATAACAAAGCTTAAGATTCCAAACTGAGTTCATTTATGTCAATAATCCAGTCAGTTTATTTGGGATGTAGAACAGGCTGTAGAAGTGGTTATTTCACCTAGGATGTGGGCTCGCTTATTGCAATGATTTTCTTGAAGGTGACTAACTGTGCAACAAGAATGGTGCTTTATAAGAACTGCACTAACAGGGAAGTAAAAATAGCTGCAAAAACTTGTTGATAGTAGCAGGCCCTGATTCAAGACCTTGATCTCACAGCTCATATTTGACAGTTTAAAGTGACTCATGGGGACATTTTGTGCTTTTATACTATGCTATAAATTATAGTTTGGCAATCAAAGGGATACTCACCGCTCCCCATTTGTCCAGCGTAGAATTGGCATTAGATCTATATATTTTGAGTCGCGATCTGCCACACCTGAACTATGTTCAGCTAATTTTTAGTCATGCATGGCGCCTGCTTAAAACAGGCATTGGGCTCCTAAAATATGCAAAATTTGGTCCCACACCAATTGTCCGACCCCCAAATCGACATTCAGGTACACTCTGCCTAGGTGCAGCAGACATGAAGTGGTTTAACCAGTAATCCTTAAAAGGACAAAATACTGCACATGCTAGAAATCTGAAATAAAAACAGCAAATGCTTGAAACACTCAGCGGGTCTGGTGGCATGTGTGGAGAGAGAAAAAGAGTTAATGGGAGAATTTTAACACCCAAGACCAGTGGTGTTAAATGTGGGTGGGGGTAAATTTCAATGAGTCTCAGTGACAGGAAGTAAGTGTGAAAAGAGGAAGTGTGTGCTACATGCAAGACTTTCAATAAAGTACTATAAATGTAAGTGCCTTATTTATTTATTTATCATATTCCGGCAGTGGACGAGGAAAATTTAATTGTATATAATGCAATTAAATTATTTTCCAGAAACTAATCAAAACACAGTTTTTGCACTGCTTGTAAGCAGATTTTACAAACCTCGTTCTGAATTCTTGCAGTAGAGATTTGTACGTTCCCCATTCCACACTACAGCAGGCTCCGCCCTTGAAGCAGTGTAATATTTGACTCATCATAAGCAATGCCATAGGGTATGAGCTAATAGAAACATAGAAACATAGAAAATAGGTGCAGGAGTAGGCCATTCAGCCCTTCTAGCCTGCACCGCCATTCAATGAGTTCATGGCTGAACATGCACTTCAGTACCCCCTTCCTGCTTTCTCGCCATACCCCTTGATCCCCCGAGTAGTAAGAACTTCATCTAACTCCCTTTTGAATATATTTAGTGAATTGGCCTCAACTACTTTCTGTGGTAGAGAATTCCACAGGTTCACCACTCTCTGGCTGAAGAAGTTTCTCCTCATCTCGGTCCTAAATGGCTTACCCCTTATTCTTAGACTGTGACCCCTGGTTCTGGACTTCCCCAACATTGGGAACATTCTTCCTGCATCTAAGCTGTCTAAACCCGTCAGAATTTTAAACTTTTCTATGAGGTCCCCTCTCATTCTTCTGAACTTCAGTGAATACAAGCCCAGTTGATCCAGTCTTTCTTGATAGGTCAGTCCCACCATCCCGGGAATCAGTCTGGTGAATCTTCGCTGCACTCCCTCAATAGCAAGAATGTCCTTCCTCAAGTTAGGAGACCAAAACTGTACACAATACTCCAGGTGTGGCCTCACCAAGACCCTGTACAACTGTAGCAACACCTCCCTGCCCCTGTACTAAAATCCCCTCGCAATGAAGGCCAACATGCCATTTGCTTTCTTAACCGCCTGCTGTACCTGCATGCCAACCTTCAATGACTGATGTACCATGACACCCAGGTCTCGTTGCACCTCCCCTTTTCCTAATCTGTCACCATTCAGATAATAGTCTGTCTCTCTGTTTTTACCACCAAAGTGGATAACCTCACATTTATCCACATTATACTTCATCTGCCATGCATTTGCCCTCTCACCTAAACTATCCAAGTCACTCTGCAGCCTCATAGCATCCTCCTCGCAGCTCACGCTGCCACCCAACTTAGTGTCATCCGCAAATTTGGAGATACTACATTTAATCCCCTTGTCTAAATCATTAATGTACAATGTAAACAGCTGGGGCCCCAGCACAGAACCTTGCGGTACCCCACTAGTCACTGCCTGCCATTCTGAAAAGTACCCATTTACTCCTACTCTTTGCTTCCTGTCTGACAACCAGTTCTCAATCCACGTCAGCACACTACCCCCAATCCCATGTGCTTTAACTTTGCACATTAATCTCTTGTGTGGGACCTTGTCGAAAGCCTTCTGAATTATATCACATCAACTGGTTCTCCCTTGTCCACTTTACTGGAAACATCCTCAAAAAATTACAGAAGGTTTGTCAAGCATGATTTCCCTTTCACAAATCCATGCTGACTTGGACCTATCATGTCACCATTTTCCAAATGCACTGCTATGACATCCTTAATAATTGATTCCATCATTTTACCCACTACTGAGGTCAGGCTGACCAGTATATAATTCCCTGTTTTCTCTCTCCCTCCTTTTTTAAAAAGTGGGGTTACATTGGCTACCCTCCACTCGATAGGAACTGATCCAGAGTCAATGGAATGTTGGAAAATGACTGTCAATGCATCCACTATTTCCAAGGCCACCTCCTTAAGTAATCTGGGATGCAGTCCATCAGGCCCTGGGGATTTATCGGCCTTCAATCCCATCAATTTCCCCAACCCAATTTCCCGACTAATAAAGATTTCCCTTAGTTCCTCCTCCTTACTAGACCCTCTGACCCCTTTTATATCCGGAAGGTTGTTGGTGTCCTCCTTAGTGAATACCGAACCAAAGTACTTGTTCAATTGGTCTGCCATTTCTTTGTTCCCAATTATGACTTCCCCTGATTCTGACAGCAAGGAACCTACGTTTGTCTTTACTAACCTTTTTCTCTTTACATACCTATAGAAACTTTTGCAATCCGCCTTAATGTTCCCTGCAAGCTTCTTCTCGTACTCCATTTTCCCTGCACTAATCAAACCCTTTGTCCTCCTCTGCTGAGTTCTAAATTTCTCCCAGTCCCCGGGTTCACTGCTATTTCTGGCCAATTTGTATGCCGCTTCCTTGGCTTTAATACTATCCCTGATTTCCCTTGATAGCCACGGTTGAGCCATCTTCCCTTTTTTATTTTTACGCCAGACAGGAATGTACAATTGCTGTAGTTCATCCATGCGGTCTCTAAATGTCTGTCATTGCCCATACACAGTCAACCCCTTAAGTATCATTCGCCAATCTATCCTAGCCAATTCACGCCTCATACCTTCAAAGTTACCCTTCTTTAAGTTCTGGAACATGGTCTCTGAATTAACTGTTTCATTCTCCATCCTAATGCAGAATTCCACCATATTATGGTCACTCTTCCCCAAGGAGCCTCGCACAATGAGATTGCTAATTAATCCTCTCTCATTACACAACACCCAGTCTAAGATGGCCTCCCCCCTAGTTGGTTCCTCGACATATTGGTCTAGAAAACCATCCCTTATGCACTCCAGGAAATCCTCCTCCACCGTATTGCTTCCAGTTTGGCTCACCCAATCTATGTGCATATTAAAGTCACCCATTATAACTGCTGCACCTTTATTGCATGCACCCCTAATTTCCTGTTTGATACCCTCCCCAACATCACTACTACTGTTTGGAGGTGTGTACACAACTCCCACTAACATTTTTTGCCCTTTGGTGTTCTGCAGCTCTACCCATATAGATTCCACATCATCCAAGCGAATGTCCTTCCTAACTATTGCATTAATCTCCTCTTTAACCAGCAATGCTACCCCACCTCCTTTTCCTTTTATTCTATCCTTCCTGAATGTTGAATACCCCTGGATGTTGAGTTCCCAGCCCTGATGATCCTGGAGCCACGTCTCCGTAATCCCAATCACATCATATTTGTTAACATCTATTTGCACAGTTAATTCATCCACCTTATTGCGGATACTCCTTGCATTAAGACTTCAAATCTAGATTTTAAGTAAATAATTAACCAGATATTGGCCTATCAGTAATTGTTAGTATTTTCAGAATATTTCTCACCAGTTATTTCACGACACTATGGGTTAAACATTTGGTTGCGTAGCGCTCATTGTTTGGGCACTATGGATGCCGAATTGGCTCAAGAATGAGGTCTGAGCACATGCGCGCATCTCTGCTGTGAGCTACGCCAGATGCCATTTCGGTGAGGGCATTGGCGTCGATGTGAGAGCATGCTCTGTAAGAATGTAATAGAGGCAGATTGTGATGACAAACCGCCTGTAATGCTGATATGACGCCAGCACTGCTATTTTGTACTTCAAGATGGAGCTAACGCCCTCTCTTATGCCTCACACAACTGAACATGAATTCAGCACAGGAAGGACCGCACACCATCACTATATAAAAGGATTATCACCTATTTATATGTTAGTTGTTGATTGATTTCTATTAGCTGTTTTACTAAGGAGGTGCTCACTTACATCTGCCACCTGCTACAGGCAGATCTGCAGCCTTAGTCTCGGGCAAGGACGGCATTGTCAGTGGCTGTAAAGGTGACCATGACCTTGAACTTCTTCATGTTGGGCTCCTTCCAGGCTGGACCAGGCCATATCTGTAACAACTCCAAGTTTGCCATCCACTCCTGTGTAAGGGAGGTAAGTGCCGGTCTGCGGGCAAGGAGAATACATTTCATTCTCTCTTGCCAGAGAGAAGCAGGTGGAGTGAGCACGCTGTTTCTGCCGGGATAGCAGGCTTGCCATGGGGCAGGATGCCATTGCCTGCACACACACCAGTTTGCAGGAGCTGCATTTCAATTCGGTGATGTAATGCAACCAGAAAGTCTTCCAGTTCCTCAATGGCCACCTGTTGTGTGACCTTACTCAGTGCATCATGCAAGTCAATGCTCGGTATCCTGGCATTCTGTGGCAGTTTGCTGTACCATCAGCATTTGAGCCATCACAATAATCCAGAGGGTGGCTATTGGATGACAAGGGCTATTCACTGACTACCTGGCTCATGATTCTGCTGTGCAACCCAACCACACGTGGGTAGCATGCATATAACGAAAGCCATGCTGCCACAACGAATCTGATAGAGCAGACCATTGGCATCCTTAAACAATGCTTCTGCTGCCTGGTCTGCTCTGGAGGAGCCCAGCAGTATCCTCCAGAGGATGTCTCAAGATTCATCATAGTCTTCTGCATGGTCTACAACCTCCCAGCCGTGAGGCACAGCCCTTGCCGCCAGGCATTCAGTGACCAGCTGAGGAGGAGGAGATGAAGGAAGAGGAGAAGGAGGATGTAGTGGACGAGGAGGGGAGGAGGAAACTATACAGCCACTTTCTGCCCAGGTTGTCTATGATCAAATCATCTGATTGTGGTATCGGTGAAGACAAACTCAATTCCCGCTTCAACAACAGTCCCACACCTTCTCTCTGTTACTGACCATCACAGTGTCCTCTTGGCCACAATGCTGAAATAAAAGCCATCATAAAACAAACATTCCAATCCAACTTTAAGAATCAAACCATTACAATATTTCATTAAAAATCAACAAATCCCCCTTGTGCATTCCCTTAGTGCCTGTCTTCAGTGTGCTTTTGCCTGTCCTAGTTCTCCTACGAAGTGCTACCCTGGTGGTAAGCTGCTGACGTTCAGTGGGGGAGACGGGAGATAACCTTGCTGGATGACCTCTGGGCCTAGAGGCCCGGCTTTACACTGCACCATCTCAGCATGGGTGGCAGCAGATTGGGCTAGCTGCCTGACAGGCAACAGCAAGGGTACTGGTAAAATGGTAGTGGTGGGAGGATGAATGCTGTCATCCTGAGAGAGGACAACTGCTTTGTGCTCTACGGAGCCACTGCCTCTCTTCTGGGTGGCATCTCAGCATTCTGAGTAATTTATTGCAGGACAGATTGCTAAACTGCTGTGATACCCTGCAAACCCCTTTCCACACTAGTAACCGCAACCATGATGGCAGCAGTTTGAGCTTGCAGCCCAGTTTACTGCCGCCCTTGCTGAGGTGGTGCAGTGTAAAGCCGGGCCTCGTAAGTCCAGAGGTGGTCGAGGTCCTCCTGCAAGGCCATCGGCAGTCACCCCCGCTGAATGTGAGCTGAGCCTGTATGAAAGAAAGAAAGACTTGCATTTATATAGCGCCTTTCACGACCACTGGACGTCTCAAAGCAAATTACAGCCAATGAAATATTTTTGGAAATGTAAGAAATTTATGACTGAGATGAGGAGAAATGTTTTCACTCAGAGGGTGGCGAACCAGCGGAATTCTTTATCACAGAAGGCTGAGGAGGTCAAGTCACTGAATATATTTAAGAGGGAGATAGATTTCTAGAAACAAAAGGCATCAAGGGGTATGGGGAAAAAGTGGGAATATAGTGTTGAGATAGAGGATCAGCCATGATCATATTGAATGGCGACGCAGACTCAAAGGGCTGAATAACCTACTACTGCTCCTTTTTTCTATGTTTCTATGTTTCAGGGAATAGGCACCTGCTCCACCCTTTCCCCCTGCCCTGGACACAGGCCACTAATACCTAGTGTCTCACCACATGCAGAGCAGGCTCGAGGGGCCAAGTGACTTACTCCTGCTCCTATTTCTTATGTTCCTATTTCTTATGTTCTTACTGCATATATGCAGGTTGTGGACATTCCAAAGTCTCTACCAGACCTTGCAGAGTGCTTTGCATACTCTCAAATGATTGCATTAAACATTTACACTCACATAGCAACTTTATTTTAACTACATGCACCAGGAATTCTGACTTCCAGGGTCTGCAGCTGAGGAAAGACACAATTGGCCATCTGAACACTGGCTCCTACAGTGCCATCACTACTTGTTCCTGTTCACTCTCTGCGATTCACCTAGTGCACCTTTCACAAAATGAATATCTAAGTGCCCTGGGATGGATGTACTTGCACTGGTACTTGAATAGGTGAAAGCAGTAGTAATATGAAAAATGTTCCACTCCTCTGGCAGGTCATGTAGACCCGTGGTGCCACCTGTAGAAGAGGAATGTCTTGTGTTTAAAGCTGCTATGCAAATTCAGATGATTAATTATAGAAACCAAAGGAGGGTATTGGGCTGGAAATAGGGAATGGCTGAAGCTTCTTCCACCCTACACACTCAATGATCTCTAGACCAGGATTTGCAGTGATCTCTTCAAAAGGTTTAAATTCTGAGTGTAATTTGTCCACTCGTTATGTGTTATCTTGTCCTGCAAGCAAATAATTAATGTTGCCATGTTGGAAGTTTGAAGAGCAAATGCAGTGACAGCTACATAGCAAGACGTGTGTAAGTAAATGAACAAGCATCACACAGCTAATCTTTACTGGAACCTTACTTTGCGGGATAAACTTTACAGGTGGTAATGTAACAATAGTTTCTGTTTTAAATTGCAATTGGAAATTTGGTATTTCTATCCATATATGTGAAGCTTTGTTTGTGTGCGAAGCTTGGAGCTTCAGTTGAAGCATAAAAGCCCAGGTGTTGCAGTCAGCGGCGAAAGAATGGCGCTTGCTGTCACCTCACTGACAGTTGCCCACAACGTTTTTGCGAGCTTTAGAGTGGAGACTTGGTCTAATCCGGTGTCTGATCCAGCGCAGCTCACTCTACAGGGCATTTCTGCATAGAAACATAGAAACATAGAAAATAGGTGCAGGAGTAAGCCTGCATGACCATTCAATATGATCATGGCTGATCAAGCAACTTCAGTACCCCATTCTGTGAACAGGCCGAGCATTAGCAAGGCTAGTCAACCAGTTGGACTGAAGAAATGAAACATGCAGACTGTGATTTTCCTAACCTCGGTGGATCCGTGGTAGCCGAAGTCGGTAACAGGTTTTGACCCTGCTGCTAGCTCTATCTCGCTGTCTGAAATGAATTTTCCCTGACTGGGCTTGTTAAGCCCACCCAGCTCGTTTCTCAGCCAATTAGAGGAAGTGGGTCTGGTGACATCACTTGATGATGCGTCATCAGCCGGTTTCCTTAAAGCCAACTTTAATTTGACATTTGTGTGGTCAGTGTTCTACAGCATTGAGGTGCTGCAAACAATGATAATGACTGCACAGATGCACAGGGCTGCACCCAGGCTCTCCCATGACTCCCTCCCTATGCTTAGGATGGAGTCACAGCACACAGGGCAACCCTCTTCCATTCCCATGAGCAGAAGAGACTTCATCAGGAGATCAACACAGCCTGGTTGCACATTGCACAGGAGGGCACAAGCAGGGATGTGGTCAGGAGGACCTGGCTGCAGTGCCGCAAACATTTCAATGATCTCAGTAGATCACGAAACATTAGTACAAAGCCACACTCAACCTCATCTTGCTGTGTCTCTCAATACATCCCCATCACTCTGCCTTACCTATCCTACTCCTGCGCATCCTTACTTAGACCAACTTACCTTCGACCCCCACCCATCCCTCTCTCTTTCTATTATCACATCCCCATCTCACTAACCACCCCTCACACTCACCCTCATCTTAGTGCAATCATACCAACTGACATCACACAAGGGTAGGCACTTGGGTGTTGTATGCAGTGATCATGTAAAGTTTCTGTTATCGTGGTGTCAAACATTGAAACCTTTATTTTCAACATTTTGCCTTCTTGGACAGATCTGTGTGCACCTTTGCAAGTGGTGTAATGAGTTGCAGTGAATGGTGAGACATAACGGTACACCCCAATTGTGATGAGTGTGAAAGGAATGGCTTGGGCATTGTAGGGATGCTTTATTTTGTTTGTGTGGGGTGGTGCCAACCTGACACATCATGTGGCAGCCAGAGTGTATAGCATCAAGTGAAGTAAACCTGACCTTCGTGAGGCCATTCCTGGCCTCCTGGGCAGCAATTTGGTCGGGTGCTGATGCCCTGTATTCTGTGCAGCATCAGTTGATTGCAGAGAAGGTGAGCTTTGTTGTTGGTGTGCCTGTTGCTGATGGTGTTGGGGCTCATCGTGGCCAGATTCTGAGGACCAAGGTGAGAGATTGTAAATGGTACCCATGCTGATGGAATAGATAGCAGTTGAAGCTGAGATGACAGAAGCAATCTTTCAATGGTGAGATAGGCTGCTGCAATGAGGTGACAATGGGCTTGTCACCAAGCCAATAATTGTTTAACTTAGGTCCCATACCGCTGCTGGTTGGGTCTGCTCAGCACTAGCAGATCCAGCATTGGGAAATGCAGGTGTATGCGATTTGACAGTGGGTTCCTGACCCACTGTCAATCAAATCAAATTTCACTGCAATGTGGTCAAATGTTGATGCCCTGTGTCCTGTGCAGCATCAGTTGATTGCAGAGAAGTCTGGCATTGTTGTTGTTGCTGCTGGTGTTGAGGTTGATCATGGTCGGATTCTGAGGACTAAGGTGAGATAATATCAAGAGCACCAATGCTGATGTAATAGATGGCAAATGGACTTGAGATGACAGAGCGATCTGTCAATGGTGAGAGAGGTTGTTCCAATGAGGTGACATTGGATAGAGTGTTTACTCCAAACACTTGTCACCTGCATAAAGCTCAATCTGTCTTCCAAATGCAGTAATCAAGAGCTTCTCAGCAGGAAAAGTGAACAGCTGTGAGATGGGAGCTTTTCTAGCACATTTGCAGCTGTCAAGTATTGAGATGATTCCATGGTCATACAACTCCCAACCTCCTTATCTGATGTGATCCCCGAGCAGCGTGGACCCGTGGGTGACCTCGTAAAATGTAAAGGTGAGCTCAAAATACTTATTAATGGGCTGTTAACAAGGACATAATGACCTGAATTGACTCCCCCGTGGCTGCGTGTTGGATCTGTTCAGCGCTGATAGACCCGAAATCTGGGAAAGGCACATGGGGGCGGGTTGACAGTGGGGTCCTGACCCACTGCCAAAATTTTTTTTTCCCACCCGATCCATCATCAAACACGCCCGCTGACCCCCTGAAAAATTCCCCCCTATTTATCTTCTGAAGGAATGAGAGTCCACACTTTTAAACTTCATTTTTTAGGACCACGGAGTGTATTCAGCAGAAATGATCACTTCTCAGGCCATTAAAAACTCACTGGGGCCGAAATTGTCCCTTTCTGTAAAGCCTCTGGCTGCCTGAAAGCAGCGGCCCTGCATTGATGTGGAATCGCCGCCGAGTCGCGGTAGACTGGGTGATGTTTGTGGCATTGCCCTAAAGGGTTTTTCCGGCAGTGTGGATATTCTCCCTGCTCCCCCACTTCTGCCCCGCTCCTGCAGATGCGTCTTAAACGACGTGATTGGCTCGTGCACGGTCTCAGATCCGTCCTGGAATCTAAATTCAGCTCAAATCATCTTCCGGCTGCATGTTGGTGCCAATGACAGACTTTTGGGTCAGTACACACTGCTGCTCAAGACCACCAGTTGCCTATAAAGGCATGTTGCATCTAGCAGCATTCTTGTTGGGGAGATTTCGCCAGCCCTTTTCAATCATTGTGAGTAGTCTTGTTGACAGCGGCATTGAGATATAGCGCCCAGGCTCTTTATACTCTACAACAGAGAGCCATGATTGAGGAGGCTGGGCATGCGGAGGAGAACTAAATGGGGTCAGTGCTGGCAGCGGGAACTCCTCCTGCACATTCTGCACAGCAGGGAGACACACAGGACAAAGCGGCACTGCTCCAACAGCTGGAGAGGCAGCAGGCAAGGGACGCAGCACACAGGGCTGAGGAAAATTCAGACTGCCATGGAGATGGCGACAGATCTGAACACAGAGAAGTACAGCCGGAAGGACCTCAAGAAGGGTCTGCCATCAGGAGCAGGGTCAGATACGCAGACCCCTCCGCACAACATTGTGGACCAGATGGAGAGGAGGCAGCATGCACAGGAGCCAGATGCTTGCCAGCCACAGGCTGCAGAGGGTGAGGACCAGCAAGAGCAGGAGGGAGAAGGCAATGAGGCAGCTGTCAGAGGATGATACCTATATAGACATGGTCGCAGATGGCCCTATCGTTAAAGGATCGACAGACAGCAGTTCTCATATATGAACCTGATAGACGACCAGCGTCTCCGGAGACTTCGATTGTGCAAGGACATCGAGATGGAGCTGTGCAATTTCCTGCCAGACCTCCTACCTCAAACAAAGTTTAGGACAGCTCTGACCGTCACATCAAAGGTCACCATCGCATTCAATTTCAATGCGATTGGATCTTTTCAAACTGCAAAAGCAGACATCTCAAACATCTCCCAGTTCACTGCACATAGCTCCATCCGTTAGGTGACTGATGCTTTGTATAAGAGGAGGAGAGACTACATATCCTTTCCTTTGAGCAGAGAAAAGCAGTTGGAGTGACAGACCAGATTCGTGAGGATTGTGGGCTTCCCCAGGATTCAGGGCACCATAGACTGCATCCATGTCGAATTGAGGGCACCACAGAACAATCCCGAGATCTTCTGTAACCGCAGGGGGATTCCACTCCATCAATGTCCAGCTGGTGAGCGACCACAACCACAAAATCACGGCAATTGATGCCTGGTATCCTGGCAGAAGCTTTCATCCTGCAGCAGGCGTCTTTGCTGGGCCAAACCAAGATTGCGGCAGGCACCTCGGAAACAAGGGCTACCCCACTCTGCACTTGGCTGCTGATTCCCCTTCGCCACCCCAGGACTGCTGCACAGCAATCATACAAGGACTATCATTCAGCCACCAGGTCCATCATTGAGCAGACCATCGGAATCCTTAAACAGAGGTTCCGCTGCCTGGATCGCTCAGGAGGAGTGTTGCAGTACTCGCCTGAGCAGGTGTCCCTATTCATGGACATCTGCTGCATGTTTCACAACTTGGCAATCATGAGGGCACAATCATTAGAGGATGAGGCAGCAGTACCACATTAGGAGGAGGACCAGGAGGAGGAGGCACAGAAGCACGATGCGCAGGAGGAGGAGGCACAGGAGGAGATCGAGGATGCGGATCGCCGGCCACGGAGAAGGCAGCGCATCATCCAGACCCTGCAAGGAAAGTCCTAAACTTGCTATTTTTGGCTGAGTCATGTGCACTTTAACCTTCATCTGTGCATCTCCATGGGCAAAGCAATGAGCACTTTCACACATCATGCCCCACAGTGAAATGAGAGACCTGCACAGATATTCAAACCCAAAATAAAGAATTATTAAACCAGAAATAATGGATTCACAAAACATACACATTATCAATTCTCACTCTTATGTTTTTCCTTATAACACCTCTTACGCATACCTATTCTGGAACTACGCCGCAGTGGCTGCATCATGGCTCTGGGAAGACTGCTATGTTTCAGGTGTAGAAGCTACAGATGTTCTTTTAGGAAACCCTCACTGGCCCTGGAAGGCCTGACTGCAGATTGGGCCACATCCTCCTCCTCGGCGCTTTCAGTCGGAATTGGCTGGGGTGATTCCATCGTTGGCAGCAATGGCGGAGTGTTGCATTGAAAGTACAATAAAGTCAGTCCAATAAGATTCAGCTGGGTCAGCTGTTCCCAATACATGCACGTGCCAGACCAGAAAAATTACTTCACCGTTTGGTTCCTACATGGATAATGCCCATTTAAGCAACATAACACAGGGTGCTTGCTATCTGTGAAATCATATTCGAGCAAAGATCAACAGAGCCAGCGGCAAGGGGATAGAGAAAGAGGGAAAATTAGTGAAGGGAAATAAATTGTAGGTTCTTCAAAATCAAATAATTGCAAGATAACATCAATGTTTAATCAGGAAAACAAGTCCATTTTAACTTATCTTTCCTTGATATTATTTCTTTTTATTCATACATTTCCTATTTTTTTTCAAACATTTAACTATGTTAAGAATGGCTTGCTAGTACCACTGTATTGGGCAATAGATGCCAAACAGCTGTCTGACAGTGTTAGGGAATTCTTGCTCCTCTGGTCCCTGGAAAGTAAAATGGCAACTTTGAAAATAGAGCAAACCATCTTTAAAATGATCACAATTTAGTCCTTTTCCACTTTTATCTTGCAAAAATCTGTTTGCGAGGTATGTCAGGCTAATCTTCCGCTACTGTCAGTGCATCGCAAATCTGCATTTCTGTTTTGCCTGACTTTAGACAAAAATTCTAATCTATACAAAATGTTATTCTTTAACCAATTTGATGCATGGGCTCCTGGAGTTCTAATTACAGAAATTTATTGCAATTTTAAAATGTTAACTTGGGTGCAACTAATAATGCAGGATCTCTCAGTTACTTAAGCAGTAAGGCTCATTATGAGGTACTGTATTAAGTAATGGAAGCCAGCTGCTAAACGATTGCTGATGCTGCAACTTAGGCATTTATACAGTAGTGCAGGAAGCTTGTATACTAAGCATGCTACCTATTAATAGGCTATTAAATTGTAAATGTTTAAGGAACAAAAAGATAGAAACTGCTCTAGTGAAAGTATGGAATTCATCATCATTCCTTGCATTCCAACTCCCAAAGCAAAAATCGCTGTAAGTTAGATTAATGAGTAATGAAATGGATTGAATTGCAGATAGAATTGTAAACACAAATTGATCCAAATTAGTCCCATTTGAATAGAAGTCTGCTTTTTGGATGATGTGGACTTGGATGTTGCAGTGAAAGCACAGTAAGTCAGGTTTGGTGGCATTGGTCTATTCTGAGCATATCTAATGCTATTTTGGCAGTGCGGTATTGAGTGGGAAAGCCAGAGGAAATTTCAGCGCATCTGTCTATGGTATTTTACTCACAAATAACTAGACACACGAATGCTCAGTTTGGGTTCTGCCAGGACCACTTGGCTCCAGACCTCATACAATCGTGGTCCAAACATGGACAAAAGAGCTGAATTCCAGAGGTGAGGTGAGAGTGATTGCCGTTGACATCAAGGTAGCATTTGACCGATTGTGGCATCAAGGAGTCCTAGTAAAACTGAAGTCAATGGTAATCAGGGAGAAAACTCTCCACTGCTGGAGTCAAACCTAGCACAAAGGAAGATGGTTGTCATTGTTGGGGGCCAATCATCTCAGCCTCAGGACATCACTGCAGGAGTTCCTAAGCCCAACCATCTTCAGCTGCTTCATCAATGACTTCCCCTCCATCATAAGTTCAAAAGTGGGGATGTTCGCTGATGATTGCAGAGTCCAGTTCCATTCACAACTCCTCAAACAATGAAGCAGTCCATGCCCACATTCAGCAAGACCTGGAAACATTCAGGCTTGGGCTGATAAATGGTAAGTAACATTCACATCACACAAGAGGCAGGCAATGACCATCTCCAACAAGAGAAAGTCTAACCACCTCCCCATGATATTCAATGGCTTTACCATCATCAAATCCCCCACCATCAACATCCTGGGGGTCACCATTGACCAGAAATGTAACTGGACCAGTCACATAAAAACTGTAGCTAAAAGAGCAGCTGGTATCCTGTGGTGAGTGTTTCACCTCCTGACTCCCCAAAGCCTTTCCACCATCTACAAGATACAAGTCAGGAGTGTGTTGGAATGATCTCCACTTGCCTGGATGAGTGCAGCTCCAACAACCTTCAAGAAGCGTGACACCATCCAAGAGCATGCAGCCTGCTTGATTGGCATCCCATCCACCACCTTAACCATTCATTCCCTCCACCACTGGTGCACTGTGGCTGCAGTGTGTACCATCTACAAGATGCACTGCAGCAACTCGCCATAGCTTCTTCGACAGCACCTCCCAAACCCACAATCTTTACCACGAGCAGGAGAAGGTGCATGAGAACACCACCATCTCCACGTTCCCCTCCAAGTCACACACCATCCTGACTTGGAAATATATTGCTCTCCCTTCATCGTCGCTGGGTTAAGATCCTGGAATTCCCTCCCTAACAGCACTGTGGGAGTACCTTCACCACAAGAACTACATCGGTTCAAGAAGGCGGCTCACAATCCCCTTCTCAAAGTTAATTAAGGTTGGGCAATAAATACTGGCCTTGCCAGTGATTCCCACATCCTGTGACTGAATAAATAAAAAAAAAGCAGCCACCGAATTCCAATATTACTTCTGGGTTTGACATTGATTGCGCGGTGGCAGGCGTGGTGTGGGCCTGCATGACGCGGTCTCAATTGGAGTATTTAAAGGATCAATCCAAATATGGAATGTGGAGAAGTTAGGAGCTTGAACCAAGAGAGGGAGAAGTCTCATTATAGATTCAGGACAGTAAAGCACTATGCCTCGATTCAATGAGGCATCACTTGATGCACTGCTGGGTGCAGTATGGAGACAGAGAGTTACTCTTCCCCAGGAACGGGAGGAAGAGACATGATGCTTCAACAAAGAAGGCGTGGCTGGAGGTGGTCGAGGAGGTCAGCAACAGGGGTATTGTGCCTCACTCATTGATTCAGTGGAAGTGCTTTAATGAACTAACCAGGTCAGGAAAGGTGAGTACAGTTGCACATTCACTTACATTTTGTTGTGACATCAGCCCACCCCCTCACTCTGCCTTCACAGATTTCCCAATTGATAGATGCAGAGGAGGAAGCACTGGATATCAGTACTATTGTGGTGTCCCTGACCATTGGAGATGGTCCTATCTACTTGCTGTCAAAATGAAATATCAGCAACTCACATGTCAAACAACATTCAGCCATGTTTACTAAAAAGCAAATGAAATATGATCATTTTCATATTGTAAGTTGCAACATTCTTACTTTGCCAATACTATTTCATACCGTTTGTCTCTACTAGGGCCATCACAGCTTCAGCAGCAGTCTGTGGAGCACCTGGATAACAAATCCTCAGAGGAGCTGATTTCTTCTGAGGGTGCATCATCACAGGATTCATGCTTACCATGCATCAGCTCAGATACTCACATTTCAGTTGATCCAGTTAGGCAGTGAGCTGGGATTTCACATGGTGACTCACATTTCACAGTGAGCAAGAGCAGGCAGTGGTGGCAGGGACAGCTATGGAGAGTTTGTGTTGGAGGAGGAGCCCCTCTCCATGCTCTGCTCAGCTGGACACAGATGCTGTACTCTGGGAGCCACTGATGAAAAGGATACTCATTGCAATGCAGCATAAAATCTCAGACATACTAGCAGGGTATGCCTGTGTGTGTTTGAGAAAATGTTATGTTATGTTTCCATTTCCCACATTACAACAGTGACTACACTTCAAAAGTAATAATTGGCTGACATTTCGGTGATCGTGAAAGGCGCTATATAAATGCAAGGCTTTCTATTTTTCTGTTTTAATACAATCATATAAAATGTATTACTTTGCATCACTTTCCAATGTTGCTTATTCATGGCAACACATCTTTTCAGTTGCTTGTTGATGAATGCAAAGCCATGAATTAATGGGGACCAATGTGCAATGGGTGGTTGGTTGGTTATAAGATTGCTTTGTGGGAGTGGGGTTGCGGGGTTGGGGGGAGAGTGGCCATTGGATGTAATTGTTACATTGGTCCTGTGGTAGTGACTAACTGAACCTTACAGCAATAAGGTAATCCTTGGCATCCACGGCACTACGTCCTCCCTTTCATTGCATTCTTCCGCAGACGATGTTTCCGTGGCGCTTTTTTCATCCTATAGCTCCAATCCTCGCTGTTAGCAGAGCGCAGCACACCACGATTGTTCAGGAGATCCTAGTTGGCGAGTAATGAAGGATGCTGCCAGATCAGTCCAGGCACTTGACGTGCATCTTCAGCATATCGATCGCTTGCTCAATGATATATATGGTTATCATATGGCTTCTGTTGTACCACTCTTGGGCCTCATTGGTTGAGTTTCTCACAGGTGTCAACAGCCAAGTTTTGGACACCATTTTGATGAGGTAGTGCAGGCGCTGGGAGCATTGAGCTGGAAGTATGAAGAGTAGGCAGATCGTGATGTCAGCCAGCATATAATGCTAATTTGCTAATGCCAGCGCTGCCATTTACAAACCTCAATGCTCCAGCTAATAAGAACATAAGAACATAAGAAATAGGAGCAGGAGTAGGCCATATGGCCCCTCAAGCCTGCTCCACCATTTAACACAATCATGGCTGATCCGATCATGGACTCAGGTCCAATTAGCTGCCCGCTCTCCATAACCCCTTATGCCCTTATCGGTTAACAAAACTGTCTATCTCTGTCTTAAATTTATTCAATGTCCCAGCTTCCACAGCTCTCTAAGGCAGCGAATTCCACAGATTTATAACCCTCTGAGAGAAGAAATTTCACCTCATCTCAGTTTTAAATGGGCGGCCCCTTATTCTAACATTATGCCCCCGAGTTCCAGTCTCCACTATCAGTGGAAACATCCTCTCTGCATCCACCTTGTCAAGCCCCTCATAATCTTATACGTTTCGATAAGATCACCTCTCATTCTTCTGAATTCCAATGAGTAGAGGCCCAACCTTTTCAACCTTTCCTCATAAGTCAACCCCCTCTTCTCCAAAATCAACATAGTGAACCTTTTCTGAACTGCCTCCAAAGCAAGTATATCCTTTCTTAAATATGGAAACCAAAACTGTATGCATTATTTGTCATGTATGTACTTATATTAGTCACTTTGGGCCTTAATAAAGCAGAGCCAAGGATATACCTCTTGGAGTTAAACAGAACTCAGTCTAACAGTTATTGCATACACAACAGTATTCCAGGTGTGGCCTCACCAACACCCTGTATCACTGTAGCAAGACTTCCCTGCTTTTATACTCCATCCCCTTTGCAATAAAGGCCAAGATGCTACTGGCCTTCCTGATCACTTGCTGTACTTGCATACTAACCTTTTGTGTTTCATGCACAAGTATCCCCAGGTCCCACTGTTCTGCAGCACTTTGTAATCTTTCTCCATTTAAATAATAACTTGCTCTTCGATTTTTTTCTTAAAGACTCTCTTAAATGCTCTCTTAAAGACACAAAGCAGAACATGCATTCAGCAAAAAGAAAGACCCCCATCCCCAACCCCCACCAGCGCTTTTTAAAGGGATCATCAACTTCTTTCAGGTTGGTTGCTGATTGATTGCTACTGGCTCTTGCTGAGTTTGTGGAAATGTTTGGTGGTTTCTTATCTTAATTGAAGTTACAGAAGTGTCCAGGAAGTGGTGTGGCAAGTTACTTCAAGGATTCTTCTCAAACTAGTTGCTCCCACACATAGGTGCAGTAATTTGTATCCACCTTCTCCTGCAAGAGAGAAAGAAGTGTGTCAGTGAGTGTGGTACAATGTGTTTGGGTGATGTGCCTGTCATTATTGAATGGCTGGAAGTGTGTGAAAACTGTGAGATGCAGGTGTGAAGCTTGGAGCAATGGTAAGTATGTGAGTGTGAGTTGAAGCTATGAATGTGAGGTTTGAGTCATGATTGATAAAGATTGTTGGTAGGCCAGTGAAGGGAGGGTGGTGGTGCATTGAGGAGTATCTGAGCCTAGTGGTTCAGTTGTAAGGATATTTCATTTGTAGATGACTTCATTGACCGTGACCACTTGTGTGAGTCCATTAAACTTCTTGCAGCCGTGCATCCAGATCCTCAGGTCTACATTGCTGGCATTGACCTCAACAGCTATCTGGTCACATTGCCGTCTCACAGTTTGTCTGGAGGGCCTCCTTGCCCCCTGTAGATAGATGACTTCCCTCCTTCTGTCCAGCTCCTGCTCAAAGGCCTCCAGTGCTGCATTAGAAATTCTTGAAGCCTGTTTTCTCTTCTCTTATGCCATGATTATGTTTTTTTCCCTGCTCAGCATGTCTTCCTCAGCCACTTCCAGCACCTTCTTTAGCCAGAATAAACCTTCCCTTTAAGAGGGACAGGTTGGTTTTACGTAGTGCAAGCTAGCTTTAAGTGATGCTAGCCTCGCATGAACTTAGTCCCCTTCTGAGGAGTGCAGCCACTCAATAGTGCATTCAGCTCTGAGCTGCATGCTACTATCATTTAAATTAGCAGGCAGCATAAGTTTGGGCTCATTTTCAGGGGCTACCAAATTTAGCCCCCACTGCATATCCCAAAATTGATGTAGCCATTTGCACAGGATGTGGTGGTGAATATGTCCAATTCACAGTGGATTCTGACCTTCAAGTCATTAGGATTGGTGCAGCAACCTAAAGCTCCAGTCCCTGACCCACAAAGTAATTGAAAAAAATCCATAGTTCCATGATGGCAGTGGAGTCTCCAAAAAACTGCGCCTTTGTTTTAAAACTATGGAATTCTGTGCTCTCTGAGTTGGCAGTGTTGCACCATAGTCCCTTCATATGAAAGTAATAAAAGGCTACCGAGCTATCAGAGGTATTTCGATTGCTGCAATATGAATATTTTACAAATAAAGATATTTTTAACAATATTAAATATAAATAAAGGTCTAAAATTATCCCAGAGGACACTAACATCAAATGCTTGTCATGTTGTATGAAATCCTCTCACCGTGATTTTAGTTGCATTGCCAATCCATTTTCCTTAAACAGGTTAATAGTAACTGAGAGGAGAGTGTCAGATAAAAACACTCAGCATTTGCCTGCTAGATTGCCACAGCATAATTTCAGGCCCAAGATATTTTAAAGCATTTAACTTTACCCTGCCTGACTCACTAATTCTCTCACTTTTCTCTATTACTTAGTCTGCAAAAACCAACTTTATAAATGTGTGGAATAAAAACAGTAAATGCTGGAAGTACTCAGCAGGTCAGGCAGCATCTGTGGAGATAGAAACTGGATAGAAACTGGAGTATGAATTAATTAATGATCTCATAGTGAAGGATCGTCTTGGGAAGAGTGAACATAGCATGGTAGAATTTCAAATTCAGATTGAGGGTGAGAAAGATAGGTCTCAAACTAGTGTCCTGAACTTAAATAAAGGCAATTACAAAGGTATGAAGGCACAGTTAGTTTAAATGGACTGGGAAAATAGATTAAAGGGTAAGATGGTAGAAAAGCAGTGGCAAACATTGAAGGAGACATTTCAGAACTCTCAGCAAAGATATATTCCAGTGAAAAAGAAAGACTCCACGAGATAGATGAAACATCCTTGGCTAACTAAGGAAGTAAAGGATAGTATCAAATTGAAAACAAAGGCATACAATGTTGCAAAGAATAGTGGAAGGACAGAGGATTGGGACATTTGTAGAAACCAGCAAAGGATGACTAAAAAAATGATAGAGAGAAGATAGCCTATGAGAGTAAATTAGCAAGAAAAATAAAATCAGAATATAAGAGCTTCTACAGGTACACAAAAAGGAAGAGAGTAGCTAAAGTAAACGTTGAGCCCTTAGAGGATGAGACTGGGGAATTAATAATGGGAAACAGGGAAATAGCGGAGACTTTGACCAAATATTTTGTATCGGTTTTCACCGTAGAAGACACTAAAAGCATCCCAATAATTGATAATCAAGGTGGTATTGGGAGGTGTGGGGGGGGGGGGGGGTGGGAACTTAAAGCAATCACTATCACTAGAGAATAAATACTAAGCAAACTAATGGGACTAAAGGTGGACAAGTCCCCTGGACCTGATGACCTGCATCCTAGGGTCTTACAAGAGGTGACTACAAAGAGAGTGAATGCATTGGTTGTAATCGAATAACATTCCCTGGATTCTGGAGAGGTCCCAGCGGACTGGTAAACTGCAAATATAACGCCCCTGTTTAAGAAAGGAGGGAGACAGAAATCAGGAAACTATAGACCAATTGGCCTAACATCTGTCATTGGAAAAATGTGCATCATTAAGGAAGTAATAGCAGAGCATTTAAAAAATCATAATTCAGTCAAGCAGAATGAGCATGGTTTTATAAAAGGGAAATCATGTTTGACAAATTTGCTGGAGTTCTTTGAGGATGTAACGAGCAGGGTGGATAAAGAGGAAGCAGTAGATGTTGTGTATTTGGATTTCCAGAACACATTCGATAAGGTGCCACATAAAAGTTTACAGCACAAAATAAGAGCTCACGGGGTTGGGGGTAATATATTAGCTCGGATAGAAGATTGACTAACTAATATAAAACAGAGAGTTGGGTAGTTTTCAGGTTGGCAAACTGTAACTAGTGGGGTGCCATAGGGATCAGTGCTGGGGCCTCAACTATTTACAATCTATATTAATGACTTAGATGAAGGGACCGAGTGTAATGTAACCAAATTTGCTGATGATACAAAGATAGGTGGGAAAGCAAGTTGTAAGGAGAATGCAAAGCATCTGCAAAGGGATATAGATAGGCTAAGTGAGTGGGCAAAAATTTGGCAGATGGACTATAATTTTGGAAAATGTGGGAGGTTATCCAGTTTCGTAGGAAAAATAAACAATCAAATTATTATTTCAATGGGGAGAGATTACAAAATGCTGCGGTACAGAGGGATCTGGGGATCCTTGCACATTAAACACAAAAAGTTAGCATAAGGTACAGCAAGGAATTAGGAAGGCAAATGGAATGTTGGCCTTTATTGCAAGGGGGATGGGGTATAAAAGTAGGGAAGTCCTGCTACAACTGTACAGGGCGTTGGTAAGACCACACTTGGCATACTGCAAGTAATTTTGGGGGCCGAAATTGTCCTTTTCCTTAAGGCCTGTTACCCCCGAAAAGGGGCAGCCACGCTGCGGAGTGCAGTGGCTGCCAACTTTCCGTGGAATGGCTGCTGATAGCCCAATTGCCCTCCCGAGTTTTCCCAGTGGTGTCCCGATCCCCCTCTTACCACTCCACTGCTGCTGATCAGCGATAAGCACATTATCACCGTGCGCACTGCCAATCGAACCCCCCCCTCCAATAGCGACATTTCCTTTGAAAAATCTATGGCCCGCCCGATGGTCCAGTGAGGCTGTGGCCTACTGCAGCAGCAGTGCAGCTTCCCTTAAAGGGGAGGACCGACTGCTGCTGCTGCCAACTACTATTTCTACCCGACAAATATGCCTGCGGCTTTGGCCGAGCCGTCAATAGGCAGCCTGGCACCCCCGCTTAGGTGCCAGGCCTCTGACCTGGCTGAAACCCTCCCTGGTGGTCCAGTGGCCCGAAGTTTTAAAAAGGTGAATGCTCTCCCCTTTAAGTGAAGGGGAGAGCCGTGGTGACATGGCGCCCTGAAGACATCATCGCGGCGGCCACTCCGCACCCCCCAACTTCCGCCCCTCAGTTGCCATCACTGCTGTGGTTTTGCCCCTCAGGTGTTGTACTCGCCCCAATTATGACTGACTTCGGGATCAAAACAAAAAAAACCCAAAGAGCCGAAAGTTACGAAAGGGTCGACCTGAACTGCAGCTGTTGTAAAAAACACCAAAACGTCCATTTCGGGCAGGGAGCAATTTGTACATCTTGGTCTCCTTATTTAAGGAGGGATATACTTGCACTGGGGCAGTTCAGAGAAGGTTCACGAGTTTGATTCCTGAGATGAAGGAGTTGTCATATGAAGAAAGGTTGAGCAGGTTGGGCCTATACTCATTGACGTTTAGAAGACTTAGAGGTGATCTTATTGAAACGTAGGGTGCATAGTTTCAGAATAAGGGGCCGCCCATTTAAAATGCAAATGAGGAGGAATTTCTTCTCTCAGAGGGTCGTGAATCTTTGGAATTCTCTGCCCCAGAGAGCTCCGGAGGCTGGGTCATTGAATGTATTTAAGGTGGAAATAGACAGATTTTTGAATGATAAAGGAGGCAAAGGTTATGTGGAATGGGCATGGAAGTGGAGTTAGGCCAGGATCAGATCAGCCATATTCTTATTGAATGGCAGAGCAGGCTCGAGGGGCCAAATGGCCTACTCCTGCTCCTATTTCTTATGTTGTTAAGTTCTTAAACAGAATTAACATTTCAGGTCGATAACCATTATTCAGAACTGGAAAATTTAAGATATAACAGTTTATAAGCAAGTGCAGGAGCAGTGAAATGTGGGATGGGAGGAAAGAACAAAATGGAAAGTCTGTGATAGGGTGGAAGGCCGGAGAGATCAAATGATAAAAGAGATGATTGTACAAAGTAAAAGGAGACGGTTGTGGGACAGACAAAGAAACAATAGATGACCTTAGAAGAGATTTAAATGGGAATGGCAAAATCATCAACAGCTGCCATCTGACAAAATAGGGGCAGAGGTTATGGTCTGAAATTGCTGAACTCGATGTTGAGTCCAGAAGGCTGTAAAGTGCCTAATAGGAAGATGAGGTCCTGTTCCTCGAGCTTATATTGAGCTTCATTGGAACAGATGAGAAGGCCGAAGACTGAGGGGTCAGAGAGGGAATGGAGCAGAAAATTAAAATGACATGCGACCGGAAGCTCGGGGTCATGCTTACGGACTGCATGAAGGTGTTCCGCAAAGGGATCACCCAATCTTTATTTGGTCTCCTCAATGTAGAGGAGACCACATAGTGAGCAGTGAATACAGTATACTAAAATGCAAGAAGTACAAGTAAATTGCTGTTTCACCTGGAAGGAATGTTTGGGGCCCTGGACAGTGGAAAGGCAGGAGATAAAAGGGCAGGTGCTGCAACTCCTGTGCTTGCCTGGGAACATGCTGTGGGTAGGGGAGGGAGTGCTGAGGGTGATTGTGGAGTCAACCATGATGACATGGAGGGACCGGTCTCTTCGAAATACTGAAAGCGGAGAGAACGGGATGATATGTTTGCTGGTGGGATCACCCTGGAGGTGGCGGAAATGGCGGAGGATGATCCATTGAACAAGGAGGCTGGTGGGATGAAAAGTGAGGACAAGGGGTGATGGGGTGGAAGGTGAGGATAAAGGGAACATTTTTGTGGTTCTGGGGAGAGGGGAAGAGGGGTGAGAGCAGAACTGTGGGAAATGGAACAGACAAGGTCATGGGCCATGTCAACCATGGTAGAGGGGAATCCTCAGTTGAATATAAAGGAAAACATATCAGAAGCATTAGTATGGAAGGTGGCATCAACAGAACAGATGTGACGGAGATGGAGAAACTGAGAATGGGATAGAGTCCCTACAGGGAGTGAGGTGGGAGGAAGTGTAGTCCAGGTAGCTATGAGAGTCAGTGGGCTTTTAGTGGATGTTTGTCGATAGCTTATCCTCAGAAATGGTGACAGAAAAGTCAAAGAAGGGAAGGGAAGAGTCAGAGAAGGACGATGTGAAGGTATGGGAAGGGTGGAAATCAGAAGCAAAGTGACTGAAATTTTCTAGTTCAGGGCAAGCAAGAAACGGCACTGATATAGTCATTAATGTACCAGAAAAAGAGGTTACGGAGGGAACCTGAGTCGGACTGGAACAAAGAATGTTCCACATAGCCCATGAAAAGGCAGGCATAGCTAGGACCTGTAAGGGGTTAAAATATGGTCACTAAAGTGGAAGTAGACAGACAGATAGATGGTCACTAAAGTGGATACTGAAGGTTGTGAATTGATCTGACACATGGTCCAGATTGTAGGGCTTATCAGTATTGGGAGGTTCTAAAGAATCGGGAGTTCCTCTACCTTACGGTAGAGATTGTAATATATTATAAATTGACCGATTGTATGTAAAACTCACTTATGTATGTAAAGCAAGCTTATAACACTCGCTTACTTTGTGTTTTAAGAAGGGGAAGCAGCAAAGCTTGCTACACAGCAAAGCTTGATGATTAATGAACCATCCATTATGTTAACCTTAATACAGACTGATGGAAACTTACAGTCAGTACTGAATAACACATCCACCAAGGACAGTGGACAGTCAACAGTCGAGAAACACAGATTGTAACAGCATCTGAATCTCATGAGATCTCATGAGAACTAGAACATTTTAACTGGAGTTCTCTTGGGAACGGGATAAGAAAGCAGGTGTTTGGGAACAAGATAGAAAACCCTGAGAAGCAAGGTTAATTCACACATCATAATGAACTGAGGCAAAGTTGACACTACCGAATAACACATTCCAGAAGGGTGACATGTAATGGGAGGTGGACAGGTGGGGACGAACCACTCAGAGCCAGTTTGATAAGGGTCAACAAATCAATGTAACTTTGCTGATAGCAGTAGGCCAATCGGTAGTTTTGTAGGAGGCTCGCACACCTCGAAAAATGTATAATTCTAGTTGTAAAACCTCTGTTCTTAGAAGGTTCATCCATGAACCCTTCCCCTGCATGCTTGAATAAAGATCCGTTTAACCGAGGTTTTGTCTGAGTGATTCCGTGGTCGCATTAGTGGACGGGTGTCGATTCCTCATATCAGGGATTCCACCTTGAAGAAGTGAAGTCTTCTTTTTACCCCAACAGGACCCATGTGTGCTTCCATAGCAACACCTTTACTTTGGAGGAAGTAAGTGGAGTTAAAGGAGAAGTTGTTCAATGTGAGAACAAGTTCTGCCAGGTGGAGGAGGATGGTTGTAGATGAGGACTGGTTCGGCCTCTGTTCAAGGAAGAAGTGGAGTGCCCTCAGGCCTTCCTGGTGGGGAATGGAAGTGTAGAGTGATTGGACATCCATAGTGAAAAGGAGATGGTCGGGGCCAGGAAAATGGAAACTATTCATTTTAATTCAAATTTCCAGATTCTGCAGTATTTTGCTTTTTCAAATGTGTTATACTGATGTGCGAGGAAGCCTTACCAGGTAGTCACACATAGAAACATAGAAAATAGGAGCAGTAGTAGGCCATTCGGCCCTTCGAGCCTGCAACACCATTCAATATGATTATGGAAGATCCTCTATCTCAACACCATATTCCCGCTTTTTCCCCATACCCTTGATGCCTTTTGTGTCTTGAAATCTATCTATCTCCTTCTTAAATATATTCAGTGACTTGGTCTCCGCAGCCTTCTGCGATAGAGAATTCCACAGGTTCACCACCCTCTGAGTGAAAACATCTCTCCTCTTCGCGATCCTAAATTTCCTACCCCTTATCCTGAGACTGTGATCCCTTGTTCGAGACTTCCCAGCCAGGGGAAACATCCTCCCCGCATCCAGTCTGTCCAACCCAGTCAGAATTTTATACGTTTCAATGAGATGCCCCTCTTATTCTTCTAAACTCAAGTGAATACAGGCGTAGTCGACCCAATCTCTCCTCATACGATAGTCCTGCCTTCCTAGGAATCAGTCTGGTGAACCTTCGCTGCACTCCCTCTATGGCATGTTCATAGGTAAGGAGACAAAAACTGCACACAATACTCCAGGTGTGGTCTCACCAAGGTCCTGTATAACTGTAGTAAGGCATCCTTGCTCCTGTACTCAAATCCTTTTGCAATGAAAACCAACATACCATTTGCCTTCCTAAATGCTTGCTGCACCTGCATGTTTGCTTTCACTAGCTGGTGTACAAGGACACCCAGGTCCCTTTGTATATCGACATTTCCCAAGCTATCGCCATTTAAATAATACTTTGTCTTTATGTTTTTCCTACCAAAGTGGATAACTTCACATTTATCCATGTTATACTGCATCTATCATGTGTTTGCGCATTCATTCAACCTATCTAAATCACCATGCAGAATCTTTGCATCCTCCTCACAACTCACAATCCCACCTAGTTTTGTGTCATCAGCAAACTTGGAAATATTACATTTGGTTCCCTCATCCAAATCATTGACATATAGTGTGAATAGCTGGAGCCCAAGCACTGATTCCTGTGGTACCCCACTCGTCACTGCCAGCCACCCCGAAAAAGACCCGTTTATTCCTATCTCTTTTTTCTGTCAGTTAACCAATTTTCAATCCATGCCAGTATATTACCCCCAATCCTATGTGCTTTAATTTTGCACACTACCCTCTTCTGTGGGACTTTATCAAAGGCCTTCTGAAAATCCAAATACACTACATCCACTGGTTCTCCCTTATCTATTCTATCAGTTACATCCTCAAAAATCTCCAGTAGGTTTGTCAACCACGATTTTCCTTTCATAAATCCATGTTGACTTTGTCTAATCCCATCTAAATATCCTGTTATCACTTCCTTTTTAATAGACTCGAGCATTTTCCCTACTACTGATGTTAGGCTAGCCGGTCTGTAGTTCCCTGTTTTCCCTCTCCCTCCTTATTTAAATAGTGGGGTTACATGTGCCACCCTCCAATCTGCAGGAACTGATCCATAATCTATAAAATTTTGGAAGATGAATACCAATGCATGCACTATTTCCATGGCGACCTCTTTTAGTACTCTGGGATGCAGATTATCAGGCCCTGGGATTTATCAGCCTTCGGTCCCATTAGTTTCTCGAGCGCTATTTTCTTACTAATAATAATTTCCTTTAATTCCTCTTGTTCACTAGATCCTTGGTTCCCTAGCATTTTTGGGATGTTATTTGTGCCCTCTTCTGTGAAGACAGAACCAAAGTATTTATTTAATTGTTCTACCATTTCCTTGTTCCTATCAGGAAATTGTGGGCTACACTCCTGGCCCATGGCACAAACTTGGAAAATCAGTCCATACGACATATATCATCATCATAGGCAGTCTTCGAAATGAGGATGACTTGCTTTCTTGCCAAAAAGGAATGAGTTCACAGCTATTTCAATAAAGGACATAATATTCCAGATCCCGACTACATCTTGAAGGGTGGAAGATGCCTGTGCCTGGATTTTTTTAACGTGGGGTGGCCGTTGCACACCAGCCACTACACAGTCTTGACAGAGCTAGGTCTTGGTCCAGTGGCACGGATTACCCAAGACAACTGGAGACCAGCTCTGCTGCATGGACCTAGTGCTCACACATATCGCAGTGTGGGTTGGCCCGTGCCGCCCCTGGCCCCTCACCTTCCCTGGCCCCTCACCCTTTCTGGCCCCGAACTCACGCCTCTCCTGGGCCCTGATCACATCCCTCTACAATCTCTCGCAACTCCTGTTGTACCTGCCCGTTCCAATCACTGACCTGGACCTTGATGACGTCCCTCTTCGCTGCCGTTGAACCTCCTGCACCAGCTCACGCTGTACCTTGCAGTGACATGCCGCCACGCTGCCTATGGCTGCCACTCACCTCTCTTTTTATGGCCCCGACCTGCCGCTGATGGTCTCTCGCAGGTCAGGGCTGCCACGCTGTTTTATATATATATAAGTAGGGCTGATACACATGGGATTTCAGCAATGACAATGATTTCCTTTATCAGCGTGACTTCATAGTGACACATGTAAACCATTAAGCTTTAACATTGTTGGATATAAGTTACAATTAGCTAAATCTTTCAGATCCATAAATATCTCGACAGGATGAATTGAGGCAAGCTGCATCTGTACTCATAACGGGAGATATTCCTCCATGATTTCCAATGCCCAACAGGTACAGCACACTTCATTTGTCCCTGTTTTTCCTCCCTCAGGCCGTGGTCTTCCATACATAAGCCTGCCTTGTGCTTCCTGTGACCTCAACGCCTCTCCTGCTCCCCTCTTTACTGCTCCACATGCAGCTCACCACCTATAAGTCTCTCCATTGCAGCCTGTTGCTGCTGCTGACGGTCATCTTGCTCCTCATCCGAAGTCCAATTTAACGCAGTCATGGTCCCGCCCATCCTGATCATGTGTCTCAATACCTCCAAAATGCAGAAATTAGCCTCTCACCACATACTCTGAACAAACATATTCCCATTGGGAGGTAAGAAAGCAGTTGTGAGCACTGAGTATTCTGGCATCGGAACCGGCTTCTGGACCCGCTGACATTTTTGATGAATTTCACCTCCCGCCTGATTAACTTAAACCCATCCGTGAATGTGTACTTCTGGTGTGGGCTACACCAGACGCCATTTTGGTGAGTTCGTTAGTGCAGGCGCTGGGAGCGTGATCTGGAAGTATACACAGTAAGCTGATCAAGATGCCAATCAACGTGTCATGCGGATTTAACGCCAGAACTGCCATTTTTAGACTCAACGGTCCAGCTAACGTTCTCTCTTAAAGATGCGCAGCTGACTGTGCATTCAGCAGCAGCAAGAACTATTTAAAGGGATCACCAATGGATTCAGGTTAGTTTCTGATTGATTTCTACTGGCTCTTGGTGAGTTTGTGGAAGAGATTGGTGGTTTGTTACCTAATTTGAAGTTGCTGAAGTCTCCAGGAGCGGTGTGGCAAGTAAGTTCAGGAGTTCTGCTCAGATCCAACTATTCACCTTGTCCTGCAAGAGAGAGATGTGTGTCAATGAGTGTGGTGCAATGTGTTTATGTGATGTGCCTGTCATGATTGGATAGCTGGCAGTGCATAAGCTATGAAATGTGGGTATGAGGCTTGCAGTATTGCTAAGTGTGTGAACATAACATAAGAATATAAGAATTAGGAACAGGAGTAGGCCATCTAGCCCCTCGAGCCTGCTCCGCCATTCAACAAGATCATGGCTGATCTGGCCGTAGACTCAGCTCCACTTACCCACCTGCTCCCCGTAACCCTTAATTCCCTTATTGGTTAAAAATCTATCTATCTGTGATTTGAATACATTCAATGAGTTAGCCTCAACTGCTTCCTTGGGCAGAGAATTCCACAGATTCACAACCCTCTGGGAGAAGAAATTCCTTCTCAACTCGGTTTTAAATTGGCTCCCCCATATTTTGAGGCTGTGCCCCCTAGTTCTAGTCTCCCCTACCAGTGGAAACAACCTCTCTGCCTCTATCTTGTCTATCCATTTCATTATTTTAAATGTTTCTATAAGATCACCCCATATCCTTCTGAACTCCAACGAGTAAAGACCCAGTCTACTCAATCTATCATCATAAGGTAACCCCCTCATCTCCGGAATCAGCCTCGTGAATCGTCTCTGTACCCCCTCCAAAGCTAGTATATCCTTCCTTAAGTAAGGTGACCAAAACTGCATGCAGGACTCCAGGTGCAGCCTCACCAATACCCTATACAGTTGCAGAAGGACCTTCCTGCTTTTGTACTCCATCCCTCTCGCAATGAACGGCAACATCCCATTCGCCTTCCTGATTAGCTGCTGCACCTGCAAACTAACATTTTGGGATTCATGCACAATGACCCCCAGGTCCCTCTGCACCGCAGCATGTTGTAATTTCTCCCCATTCAAATAATATTCCCTTTTACTGTTTTTTTTCCAAGGTGGATGACCTCACACTTTCCGACATTGTATTCCATCTGCCAAACCTTAGCCCATTCGCTTAACCTATCTAAATCTCTTTGCAGCCTTTCTGTGTCCTCTACACAACCCGCTTTCCCACTAATCTTTGTGTCATCTGCAAATTTTGTTGCACTACACTCTGTCCCCTCTTCCAGGTCATCTATGTATATTGTAAACAGTTGTGGTCCCAGCACCGATCCCTGTGGCACACCACTAACCACCGATTTCCAACCCGAAAAGGACCCATTTATCCTGACCTGCTGCTTTCTGTTCGCCAGCCAATTCTCTATCCATGCTAATACATTTCCTCTGACTCCACGTACCTCTATCATCTGCAGTAACCTTTTGTGTGGCAACTTATCGAATGCCTTTTGAAAATCTAAATACACCACATCCATCGGTACAACTCTATCCACCATGCTCGTTATATTCTCAAAGAATTCCAGTAAATTAGTTAAACATGATTTCCCCTTCATGAATCCATGCTGCATCTGCTTGATTGCACTATTCCTATCTAGATGTCCTGCTATTTCTTCCTTAATGATAATTTCAAGCATTTTCCCCACTACAGATGTTAAACTAACCGGCCTATAGTTACCTGCCTTTTGTCTGCCCCCTTTTTTAAACAGAGGCATTACATTAGCTGCTTTCCAATCCACTGGTACCTCCCCAGAGTCCAGAGAATTTTGGTAGATTATAATGAATGCATTTGCTGTAACTTCCGCCATCTCTTTTAATACCCTGGGATGCATTTCATCAGGACCAGGGGACTTGTCTACCTTGAGTCCCATTAGGCTGTCCAGCACTACCCACCTAGTGATAGTGATTGTCTCAAGGTCATCCCTTCCCACATTCCTGTGACCAACAATTTTTGGCATGGTTTTTGTGTCTTCCACTGTGAAGACTGAAGCAAAATAATTGTTTAAGGTCGCAGCCATTTCCACATTTCCCATTATTAAATCCCCCTTCTCATCTTCTAATGGACCAACATTTACTTTAGTCACTCTTTTCCGTTTTATATATCTGTAAAAGCTTTTACAATCCGTTTTTATGTTTTGCGCAAGTTTGCCTTCGTAATCTAGCTTTCCTTTCTTTATTGCTTTCTTAGTCATTCTTTGCTGTCGTTTAAAATTTACCCACTTTTTGATTTTCCCACTAACCTTGGCCACCTTATACGCATTGGTTTTTAATTTGATACTCTCCTTTATTTCCTTGGTTATCCACGGCTGGTTATCCCTTCTCTTACCGCCCTTCTTTTTCACTGGAATATATTTTTGTTGAGCACTATGAAAGAGCTCCTTAAAAGTCCTCCACTGTTCCTCAATTGTGCCACCGTTTAGTCTGTGTTTCCAGTCTACTTTAGCCAACTCTGCCCTCATCCCACTGTCGTCCCCTTTGTTTAAGCATAGTACGCTCGTTTGAGACACTACTTCCTCATCCTCAATCTGTATTACAAATTCAACCATACTGTGATCACTCATTCCAAGAGGATCTTTTACTAGGAGATTGTTTATTATTCCTGTCTCATTACACAGGACCAGATCTAACATAGCTTGCTCCCTTGTAGGTTCTGTAACATACTGTTCGAAGAAACAATCCCGTATGCATTCTATGAATTCCTCCTCCAGGCTACACCCGTGCAATTTGATTTGACCAATCGATATGTAGGTTAAAATTCCCCATGATTACTGCCGTTCCTTTTTCACATGCCTCCATTATTCCCTTGATTATTGCCCTCCCCACCATGAAGTTATTATTTGGGGGCCTATAAACTACACCCACAATGATTCAACATTTTGTTTATTAGAGCCAAGATCGTCTCTTACAACTGCCCTGATATCATCCTTTATTAACAGAGCTACCCCACCTCCTTTCCCTTCTTGTCTATCTTTCCGAATCGTCAGATACCCCTGCATGTTTAATTCCCAGTCTTGGCCATCCTGCAACCACGTTTCTGTAATGGCCACCAAATCATACCCATTTGTAATGATTTGTGCCGTCAACTCATTTACTTTATTTCGAATGTTGCGTGCGTTTAGGTAGAGTGTTTTAATACTAGTTTTTAAACCATGATTTTTAGTTTTAACCCCTCCTGCAGCCCCTTTATATTTAGTGGCCCTTTTTGTTTTTTGCTTGGGTTTCTCTGCCCTCCACTTTTACTCATCTCCTTTCTGTCTTTTGCTTTTGTCTCCTTTTTGTTTCCCTCTGTCTCCCTGCATTGGTTCCCATCCCCCTGCCATATTAGTTTAACTCCTCCCCAACAGCACTAGCAAACACTCCCCCTAGGACATTGGTTCCGGTCCTGCCCAGGTGCAGACCGTCCAGTTTGTACTGGTCCCCCCTCCCCCAGAACCGGTTCCAATGCCACAGGAATTTGAATCCCTCCCTGTTGCACCACTGCTCAAGCCACGTATTCATCTGAGCTATCCTGCAATTCCTACTCTGACTGGCACGTGGCATTGGTAGCAATCCTGAGATTACTACTTTTGAGGTCCTACGTTTTAATTTAGCTCCTAGCTCCTTAAATTTGTCTTGTAGGACCTCATCCCATTTTTTACCTATATCGTTGGTACCAATGTGCACCACGACAACTGGTTGTTCACCCTTCCTTTTCTGAATGTCCTGCACCCGCTCCGAGACATCCTTGACCCTTGCACCAGGGAGGCAACATATCATCCTGGAGTCTCGGTTGCGGCCGCAGAAACGTCTATCTATTCCCCTTACAATCGAATCCCTATCACTATCGCTCTTCCATTCTTTTTCCTGCCCTCCTGTGCAGCAGAGCCAGCCACAGTGCCATGAACATGGCTGCTGTTGCCCTACCCTGATGAGTCATCCCCTCAACAGTACTCAAAATGGTGTATCTGTTTCACAGGGGGATGACCGCAGGGGACCCCTGCACTACCTTCCTTGTACTGGTCTTCCATTCCCTAGCTGGCTGTGGACCCTTTACCCGTGGTAAGACCAACTCGCTACATGTGCTACTCACGTCATTCTCAGCATCGTGGATACTCCAGAGTGAATCCACCCTCAGCTCCAAATCCGCAACGCGGACCGTCAGGAGCTGGAGGCGGATACACTTCCCACACACGTAGTCGTCAGGGACACCGGAAGTGTCCCTGAGTTCCCACATGGTACAGGAGGAGCATATCACGTGACCGAGCTCTCCTGCCATGACTTAACCTTTAGATACACCTAAATTGGCAACAACAATGCTAAAGTTTACTCACTGTTATAGAAGAGAAAAAAGAAAAACTACTCACCAATCACCAGCCAATCACTTACCCCCTTGGCTGTGATGTCACCTTTCTGTTTCTTTCTACTTCTTTTTTGCCTTCTCCCTGTAGCTGCACCGACTAGCCTTTTATAGGCCTCTCTCCAAAGTCCCGATTGCCTCACCACGCACCTCTCGCTGATGCTGGGCCCCGGATTCCCTGCTGTGCCTTTTATAGGCCTCTCTCCGAAGTCCTGACTGCCTCACCACGCACCTCTCGCCGACGCTGAGGGTGAGGTGAAGGTTTGAATGTGAGGTGAAGGTATGCAACCTTCGGTCACCTGAGGAAAAGAGTGTTTGTAGCTCAGTACCTCAAATCCGGCACCAAGCTCAGGGTCTACAGGGCAGTAGTGATCCCGCCCACCTATATGGCTCAGAGAAGTGGACTTTATACAGCAGACACCGCAAACTATGGAGAAGTACCACCAGTGATGCCTCCGCAAAATCCTGCAAATCCATTAGCAGGACAGATGCACCAACGTCAGTATTCTCGCTCAGGCTAACAGTCCCAGCATTGAAGCATTGACCACGCTCGATCAGCTCTGCTGGCTGGGCCACGTCATCTGCATGCCCGACATGAGACTCTCAAAGCAAGCGCTCTATGAGGAGCTTCAGCACGGCGAGCAAGACTCAGGTGGGTAGAGGAAACGCTCAATGGACACCCTCCAAGCCTCCTTGACAAAGTGTAACATCCCCACCGACTCCTGGGAATCCCTGGACCAAGACCGTCCAAAGTGGAGGAAGAGCATCCGGGAGGGCACTAAGCACCTCGAGTCCCATCGCCGAGAGCAAGCAGAAACCAAGCATAGACAGCAGCAGGAGTGTGTGTGTCAACCCAGGCTTCCTGACAACCCTTTCATTCAACCACTGTCTGCCCCACCTGTGACAAAGGCTGTAGGTCCCGCATTGGGCTCCTCAGTCCCCTGAGAACTCACACTTAGAGAAGGAAGCAAGTCATCCTCGACTCCGACGGACTGCCTGTGATGATGAAGTGTGTGAGGATGAGGTGAAATTATGAATGTGAGGTTTGAGTCATGATTGATAGAGATTGTTGGTAGGTGAGTGAAAGGGGTGGTGGTGCTGGTGAATGGAGCAGTGTCTGAGGCTAATAGTTCAGTTGTAAGGATATGGCATTTGTAGATGAATTCACTGATCATGACCACTTGTGTGAAGTCGGTCATTAAGCTCTTGCGGCACTACATCCAGGTCCTCGGGGCTACACTGCTGGCGTTGACCGCGATAGCTATCTGTTCTAATTGCCTTCTCACAGTGTGTCAGTAGGGCCTCCTGGCTGCCTCTGGATAGAGGGACTTGCCCCTCCTGTCCACCTCCTGCTCCAAGGCCTCCAGTGCTGCATCGGAAAATCTAGGAGCCTACTCTCTCCCCTATTGTGCCATTAGTATATCTTCTTTCTGCATTGAATGCCTTCCTCAGCCACTTCCAGCACCTGCTCCAGCCAGAATACACCTTTCCTTTAAGAGATGCAGGCTGACTTTAAAAATTGTAGGCAGCTTTAGGTTTACGTGCTGCCTGCATCAGACACAATGGGTGCAGGCTAATTGCGCATCACGATACCCGGGCTCATTTTCGGGGGCTACCAGATTTAGTCCCAACTGCGTAACCACAAATTGATGTAGTCATTTGCACAGAACATGGTGGTCAGCATGCTCAATTCACAGTGGATGCGAACCTTCAGGTCATTAAAATTAGTGTGGCAACCTATAAGCTCCAGTCCCTGACACACAACGTCATTGAGTGCAAAAAGTCCATAGTTCCATGCTCGAAGTGGAGTCTCTGAAAAATCTACCCCTTTGTTTTTAAACTATGGAATTCTGTGCTTTCTGTGTTGTCAGTGTTGCACCAGAGTCCCTTCATGTGAAAGTAATACGATGCTACCTAGCTGTCATAGGTTGTTTGATTGCGGCAATATGAATATTTTACAATAAAATATATTTTTAACTATATTAAATATAAATAAAGGTCTGACATTATCCCAGAGGACACTAACATCAAATGATTGTCATGTTGTATGAAATTCCTCTCTCCGTGATTTTGTTGCATTGACAATCCATTTACTTTAAACAGGTTAATGTCTTTGCTAATGTAGTGCAGAGGAGAGTGTCAGATGAAGACACTCAGCGTTTGCATGCTAGATTGTCGCAGCATAATTACAGGGCCAAGATATTTTAAAGCATTTACCTCTACTCTGCCTGGCTTAGCTTTCCTCCCTAACTCTCTTACTTCCTTCTATTACTTTGTCTATAAGAACCAACTTTACAAATGTGTGGTACTGGTGAACGAGGAAGCCTTGACATGTTCTTACACCTTTCAGGAAATTGTGAGCAACGCACACATGACCTCCTGATGAGCAGGGGATGCTCCTGGCAAATGGCACAAACTTGGAAATTTGGTCCAGAGATATATATGTGTGTGTGTGTGTGTGGGCATGAAACACATGGGATTTCAGCAATGACAATGACCTCCTCTATCAGTTTGACTTCATTGTGACACATGTAAACCAATAAGCTTCAGATCACTGTGACATACTTTTTAATTCAGATCAGTGTGATTATATCTCTTTTTAAATTGCCTATAACTTTCAGATCCATAAATGTCTCTGAGGGATAAATTGAGGCAGGCTGCATCTGTACTCATAAGAGGAGGTTTTCCTCCATGAGTTCCAATGTCGAACAGGTGCAGCACACTTGAATTGCCTCAGGCTGTGGAACTTCATACACAAGCCTGCCTTGTGCCTGAACTTTGTACCTAAAAATTGGGTAGGAAATCCCAAACTCAGCTGAAGGCTTGGAGATCATCAGCCAGGAGGCCCAATTGTTTTCAATCATCCTGGGATAGAAGTGTAAGTAAAGTTTAAATTTAATAATTGCTTTCCTGTCTTCGACCTGCACCCAGGACTCCCACAAACTCTCCAGACCACAGAGGTCCAAGGACAAACTATGCAGGATCTTTCAACAGAGACACCGCTGCTGGACCACTGAACAGATGATGTCAAATGAACACTGAATCAGGAGACTTCTTTTGATAGCTAATAGGTAAAATGTTACTGTCCTGTATAGTAATATGCATCTCACTAAAATAAAGTAAAAAATGAGGGAAAATAAAATCTCCTTCTGTCTGATAGTCCCTATCTAAGTTGTTATTATATGGTATGTGCAGTAGCATTCTTGTGTTTTAAAATATGGCTGCCATTTTGAACCAAAAGGTAGCAGCCAGAAAGTAGTCACTAAGAGGTGTTGCCACTGTCTTAAAAGTATTTTTTCATGTTTATGCACTATATGAATGCATGTTCTTTGTTGCTGTTGGTTGTTGTTGTTCCTTGCTGTGCGGAAATTGGCTGCTGCATTTCCCTGCATAACAATAATTACATTTCAGAAGTAATTAATTTTCTGTGAAGCACACTGGGATGTCCTGAGTGTATAAAAGGTGATGTATAAACGCAAGTTCTTTCTTTATAGACCTCCTGCTGGCAGCTCTGGCACACGAATATCTTCAATGGATAACTGATTCCCCCTGTCTTGAAGCTGCTGATTCTTATTGAAGTCTATTGTGGGATTTCTATCAATGGCAATGTTTGTAACAAGCACCACGCTAACAATACTTTCATTTATCTATCACCTTTGACATTGAAACATATCAAGGCACTTACTTGGCTGGGACACTGAGAACATCTAGCTCTTCTTTAGATGGTGCCTGGGGATCTTTTACATTGACCTGAGAAAGCAAACAGGAACTCAATTGAATGCCTCATCTGAGACTCTGACAAGGCAGCACTCCCATTCTAATGCATTCATGTCAGCCTTTATTAGGGCTGATGCCCTGTTGCAGGACTCAATCCATAACCTTCAGACACAGATGTAAGAATTCCATCAAGTCCACTCCCCTGCTGTTAACTTTTATCAAGGAGGCTTACAGGGTGTCCTTGAAATGTTTCCTCTGCCCACCAGGTGCTCGCTTGCTGTGTAGGAGTTCCAAGTAGACCGCCTGCTTTGGGAGTCTCGTGTCGGGCATGCAGATGATGTGGCCACCCAATGAAGCTGGTCGAGAGTGGTCAGTACTTCGATGCTGGGGATGTTGGCCTGACCGAGAACACTGACGTGACAATGATAAAGTGAAACATCCCCACTGGCATTTGAGAATTCCTGACCCAAGACTGCCCTAAGTGGAGGAAGAGCATCTGGGAGGGCGCTGAGCACCTCGAGTCTTGTCGCTGAGGGTATGCAGAAACCAAATGCAGACAGCGGAAGGAGCATGTGGCAAACCAGACTCCCCACTCACCCTTTCCTTCAATGACTGTCTGTCTCACCTGTGAGAGAGACTGTAATTCCCATATTGAACTTTATAGTCATCTGAGAACTCACTTTTAGACTGGAAGTAAGCCTTCCTCGATTTCGAACGACTGCCTATGATGATAATGATAATGATGATGCTGTTAAGTTATTCAAGCCTTTGTAAGACTGCTTCAAAATCCCAAATGCTGGCACTGGTGCTCCCTGGTTGAGGTGATATACCGGTGTGTATGGGGCAAATGTGCTTTCGTTCAGTCCCTAAGGCAGAAGTTGTCAGTGGAACAACTTATGCCTGATAGAAATCCTGTGGGTAACTTAAAGATTCAGGGTAATCATAACCTTTACTTAAATAAAAGTAATAGCTCACCATCCCAAAAGGTCTTCACGAAACAGTTCCCACAATCTGAAATTCCCTTCCTAAACCTCTCTAACTTTCCACCTTCCTCTCTTTCTTTAAGACCCTCCTTAAAACCTACCACTTTTCCCAAGGTTTTAATCACACCATCCTAATATTACCTTCTATACGAGGAGGAGCAGCAAGGCCCAGCGGCGGCAGTTCAGGGAGGAGCAGTGAGCTGCAGCTGGTGCAGGGGCAAAAATAAGAAAGAAATAAAAAGTAATCGAAGTGTGATGTCACAGCCAAGAGGGTAAGTGATTCGTTGGTTGATTGGTGAGTAGTTTTTCTTTTTCTTTATCTTTTTTCTTTTTCTTATCAGTAAGAAATCTTTGCCGTTGTTATCAATTAAGTTAATCTAAGGGTTAAGTCATGGCAGGAGAGCCCAGACCCATGTTATGCTCCTCCTGTGCTATGTGGGAAATCAGGGACACTGCCAGTGTCCCTGGCAACCACATGTGCAGGAAGTGTGTCCAGCTGCAGCTCCTGACAGACCACATTGCGGCACTT